>NC_140178.1:14750410-14795410 GCF_963971535.1 Notolepis coatsorum
ATCGCGACTCACCAGCTAAGACAGAGTATTGCAAATCTACCTTGTTGTTGTTGTTGTTAAATTGACAGCAGAGCAGGCAGCAGGGCTTGATAAAGTATATATCCACTCCATGGCATTGTCCATTGTGCATGTCCCTCCACACTGCATCCATATATAGCTTATAGCCAACAAGTACTGTGTGAGGTAACAACAAATAGCTGCATCTCACAACAGCATAAACTCACTTTGTTTAATTGAAACGTGGTGGGCTTGATAAAGTGTATAATCCGCTGTTGATGATGTATATCCAGAGTTCCAGACCACTGTCCACTGTCCAGACTGCATCCGATCCGCCATATAGCTTGTTAGCTGTTAGCACCACAACAAGACAGTACTTGATTTCTTTGTCCATTTCCGCGTCGAACAGACTGCAAACTACCTGGCGTTCTATCGCCATGCTCTAAGACAAACTCTAACCTTAACCAACTTTGAAAGAGTGCCTAAGCTTAACCGTCGAAAGAACTTGCAGTCACGCTCTAAGACAAATAGCTCGCATCTCAGTCACAACAACACAACTATCTGTACCACCAAGCTAGAATTGGAACATAGAAATTGGATTTGGCCAATCAGAGATCGTCTCCGAGAAATGCTGCTACGGAAGAAAAAAACTGACGTCGGCCAATCAGAGAGCGTCTCCGCGAAATGCGGCTACAGAAATTCTTGACGCTGCTGCCTAGACCGCTTCAAATCGCGCCCGGGATTCCAACATAATAGTCATATTTCAACGCACAACGCGTTACGCACTGATTGGCTGCGACAAATACAGCGATCAAACAGTGACGCGCACTCAGAGCGCTATTGCGTCTAGCCCGGGCCGAGAAATACAAAAAAAAAAAGTGAGTCCACTTCCTGTTCAGGAAAACGAGTATTTTTTATTTTATATATTAACGTTATATTGTGCATTGGAAACACAAACATACTTAAAATGAGTAAATATTATTCATTTTAAACATGTTTATATTATTTATAGGGCTATAAAACAAAAAAAAAATAAAAAAAAATCTTGTTCTTCTCTCATATAACCAGGGGCCTGAGGGGGGGCGGCGCCCGAGCGCCCCCTAGTGGGCGAGCCGCCACTGCCAAAAAGCACCCTCATGGCTTCCAAAAAGCACGGTCATGGCTTCCAAAAAGCACCGCCATGGCTTCCAAAAAGCATTGTTATAACTTATGGCTTCCAAAAAGCACCCTCATGGCTTCCAAAAAGCACGGTCATGGCTTCCAAAAAGCACGGTCATGGCTTCCAAAAAGCACCCTCATGGCTTCCAAAAAGCACGGTCATGGCTTCAAAAAGCACGGGTCATGGCTTCCAAAAAGCACCCTCATGGCTTCCAAAAAGCACCCTCATGGCTTCCAAAAAGCACCCTCATGGCTTCCAAAAAGCACGGTCATGGCTTCCAAAAAGCACGGGTCATGGCTTCCAAAAAGCACCCTCATGGCTTCCAAAAAGTTAGAAACAAAACTCGCTCCGTCTCCAAACACACGCAGAGAGAGAGAGAGAGAGAGAGAGAGAGGAGAGAGAGAGAGAGAGAGAGAGAGGAGAGGAGAGAGAGAGAGAGAGAGAGAGAGAGAGAGAGAAGCGTTAGCTGAGTGGCTGAGAGAGAGAGAGAGAGAGAGAGGAGAGAGAGAGAGAGAGAGAGAGGAGAGAGAGAGAGAGAGAGAGAGAGAGAAGCGTTAGCTGAGTGGCTGAGAGAGAGAGAAGAGAGAGAGAGAGAGAGAGAGAGAGAGAGAGAGAGAGAGCGAGGAGAGAGAGAGAGCGAGAGAGAGAGAGAGAGATAGAGAGAGAGAGAGAGAGAGAGAGAGAGAGAGAGGAGAGAGAGAGAAAAGATCGCGACTCACCAGCTAAGACAGAGTATTGCAAATCTACCTTGTTGTTGTTGTTGTTAAATTGACAGCAGAGCAGGCAGCAGGGCTTGATAAAGTATATATCCACTCCATGGCATTGTCCATTGTGCATGTCCCTCCACACTGCATCCATATATAGCTTATAGCCAACAAGTACTGTGTGAGGTAACAACAAATAGCTGCATCTCACAACAGCATAAACTCACTTTGTTTAATTGAAACGTGGTGGGCTTTGATAAAGTGTATAATCCGCTGTTGATGATGTATATCCAGAGTTCCAGACCACTGTCCACTGTCCAGACTGCATCCGATCCGCCATATAGCTTGTTAGCTGTTAGCACCACAACAAGACAGTACTTGATTTCTTTGTCCATTTCCGCGTCGAACAGACTGCAAACTTACCTGGCGTTCTATCGCCATGCTCTAAGACAAACTCTAACCTTAACCAACTTTGAAAGAGTGCCTAAGCTTAACCGTCGAAAGAACTTGCAGTCACGCTCTAAGACAAATAGCTCGCATCTCAGTCACAACAACACAACTATCTGTACCACCAAGCTAGAATTGGAACATAGAAATTGGATTTGGCCAATCAGAGATCGTCTCCGAGAAATGCTGCTACGGAAGAAAAAAAACTGACGTCGGCCAATCAGAGAGCGTCTCCGCGAAATGCGGCTACAGAAATTCTTGACGCTGCTGCCTAGACCGCTTCAAAATCGCGCCCGGATTCCAACATAATAGTCATATTTCAACGCACAACGCGTTACGCACTGATTGGCTGCGACGGATACAGCGATCAAACAGTGACGCGCACTCAGAGCGCTATTGCGTCTAGCCCGGGCCGAGAAATACAAAAAAAAAAAAGTGAGTCACTTCCTGTTCAGGAAAACGAGTATTTTTTATTTTATATATTAACGTTATATTGTGCATTGGAACACAAACATACTTAAAATGAGTAAATATTATTCATTTTAAACATGTTTATATTATTTATAGGGCTATAAAACAAAAAAAAAATAAAAAAATTCTTGTTCTTCTCTCATATAACCAGGGGCCTGAGGGGGGGGCGGCGCCCGAGCGCCCCTAGTGGCGAGCCGCCACTGCCAAAAAGCACCCTCATGGCTTCCAAAAAGCACGGTCATGGCTTCCAAAAAGCACCGCCATGGCTTCCAAAAAGCATTGTTATAACTTATGGCTTCCAAAAAGCACCCTCATGGCTTCCAAAAAGCACGGGTCATGGCTTCCAAAAAGCACGGTCATGGCTTCCAAAAAAGCACCCTCATGGCTTCCAAAAAGCACGGTCATGGCTTCCAAAAAGCACGGTCATGGCTTCCAAAAAGCACCGACATGGCTTCCAAAAAGCACGGTCATGGCTTCCAAAAAGCACCCTCATGGCTTCCAAAAAGCACCCTCATGGCTTCCAAAAAGCACCCTCATGGCTTCCAAAAAGCACGGTCATGGCTTCCAAAAAGCACGGTCATGGCTTCCAAAAAGCACGGTCATGGCTTCCAAAAAGCACGGTCATGGCTTCCAAAAAGCACGGTCATGGCTTCCAAAAAGCACCCTCATGGCTTCCAAAAAGCACCCTCATGGCTTCCAAAAAGCACGGTCATGGCTTCCAAAAAGCACCGACATGGCTTCCAAAAAGCACGGTCATGGCTTCCAAAAAGCACCGACATGGCTTCCAAAAAGCACGGTCATGGCTTCCAAAAAGCACCGACATGGCTTCCAAAAAGCACGGTCATGGCTTCCAAAAAGCACCCTCACGGCTTCCAAAAAATAAAAAGCACCCTCATGGCTTCCAAAAAGCACCGACATGGCTTCCAAAAAGACTTAGCCTTTTAGAAACTAAAAGGAATGAATGCAACATTTGTAAAGCAGGGGTAAGACTGAACGAACGGCCGATCTAAAATATGTAACTGCTAAATAAATAATAATGATGATAATAATAATAATAATAATAATAATAATAATAATAATAATAATAATAATAATAATAATAATAATAATAATAATAATAATAATAATAATAATAATAATAATAATAATAATAATAATAATAATAATAATAATAATAATAATAATAATAATAATAATAATAATAATAATAATAATAATAATAATAATAATAATAATAATAATAATAATAATAATAATAATAATAATAATAATAATATAATAATAATAATAATAATAATAATAATAATAATAATAATAATAATAATAATAATAATAATAATATATTAATAATAATAATAATAATAATAATAATAATAATAATAATAATAATAATAATAATAATAATAATAATAATAATAATAATAATATAATAATAATAATAATAATAATAATAATAATAATAATAATAATAATACACTTTATTTGTATGGCATCTTTCATACAAAGAAGTGCTTCACAGCAATAAAAATATAGCAAAATTGGCAGATCAAGAGCAATGCATAAAGTGCAAACATAAAATTAGACATAAAGTATGCAGAAAATTAGCAGGAAATAGTCAAGATAAGAGTACTAATAAAGTACTAATCAACCACAGAAAAAAAGGTACTAAATGTACGTTATGCTATAGCCATAAGTAATATATTCACTTATGTATGTGTCCCCTTTATTAATCCTCTTGGGGAAATTCAAGTGTCATAACAGCATGGGGGGTGGGGTTACAGGTAGAACAGGTACAATAGAAACATAGAACAAAGTAATAATGATAATAACATAGTAGTAGTGAACAGTAGTGTGTGGCAGGATTAAATCAGACATAATAGTGATGATGGTATACATGGTCCAAACCATAGTAACACACTGCACCAGAGTCTGTGCAGTGTTTATTATTAAGAGTCAGACAATCCTAACACTGTTTATTATCAAGAGTCACAGTCCTGGGGGTGGCTGGGTAGCGCAGCGGACTAAGCGCTCGTCACCAACACAAGAGACACTGGTATCGAATCCTGCTGTCAGCGTTGCCTCCTGCTTGGCCGGCCGTCATACTGGCTCAATTGGCACAGTCAGCGGGAGGGAAGCCGGTGGGGTGGTATTCTGGTCGTTGTAAACAGCGACTCCTACAGGTCGGTCAGGGCGCCTGCACAGCGAGGGAGGGAGATGGTGAGGGTAGCGTGACCTCCCACACGTTACACCTCACCAATGAGAGTCCGCGCTGGCAGGTGAAAAGATGCTGCTGGCTGTCTCCTATGTCTCGGAGGAAGCGTCTGATAGACTTCAGGGCTCCCTAGACCGACCAGTGGGGGGCACATGCGAGCAACGACCAGGAAGGGAATTGGCATAATGACTAAATTGGGATGGGAGGAAAACACAGAAAAACAAGGGGGGAAAAAGTAAAAAAATAAAAATAAAAAAAAGTCACAGTCCTAACAGTGTTGATTATTAAGAGTCAGATAGTCCTGCGTTTCACCGAAGGATTTTATGTTTTATTAACAATACAATGCTGGCGGGTGCACTAACCAGCTGAGCTAAAGGGTCAAACCCATTAGCAGGTGCTATAGTTGACCGACTCGTCCGTAGTTTACACTAAGCTCGTTTTGGCTAGCGATTGTAACTGCTGCTTCTAAATTCGAAATCCCCTGCCCTTATCAGAGAGAGAAATGGATATTAGCAGGCCTTGTTCCCAGGACCACAGCCTGCATGAAGACAGATGAAGCAAGGAGCGATGATTAATAATTCATACATTTTCATACGGGAGCAGCCAGGGATACGTCACCCGTGAGAGGTCTGTTGATCTCAGGCCGCATACACTGGAGAGTCAGTGGAAAGCTAACGTGGCACAGACTCATACCCCCCCCCCCCCCGAGACTCCACCAACTGCCTCGGCCAGTCCTTTGTGCCGGTGGCCATCAGGCTCCACAACTGCGGACATGGACCGCTGCCAGCAGCTGGAGAACTAATGGCTGCAGAACTCCAGAACTATACTAGGAATGTCTGACCACCAAGTGACTCTTAACCACCGAAACCTGCACGGACTACAACGTATGACGTATATCATGTTAGGGTACAGACCCTCGCACCATGCACCTTGTGTATACTCCTATTTTTATATTCAGTTAATTATATTGTTTACAATGTTTATTTTTTTCTCATATTTTTTTATATTCATATTACATTTGATTTGCCTATATTTACGTTTTTCTTCTATTGCCCTGCCCATACCTGTACCTCCCCTCCCCCATGCTGCGATGATGCCCGAATTTCCCCCAAGGGGATCAATAAAGGAATATGTTATCTTAAGTATGAAGAAGAGTAGGCTACAGGTGCATTCAAAGATGTGTTGCACTAGTCTGCTTTGTGAAACCAAGGTCTACCGACGTTGTCTGGTAATCATAAGGCTCCTCCTGGCAACGTGCCGACGTGCCCATGAGCAAGACACTGGTTGGCACCTTGCACGGTCGCCTCCACTGTGAGGCACGAGTTGTAAAGCGTCTTGGATAATATATAAATCTAGTCCATTTAGCGCAGAGCGTGTTTACAAAAGCAATCCCCTGTATGAAAGGTGCTATACAAATAAAGTTATTATTATTATTATTATTATTATTATTATTATTATTATTATTATTATTATTATTATTATTATTATTATTATTATTATTATTATTATTATTATTATTATTGCACTGCAGGTGTGTCACACATCCAGTGTTGGGACTAACGCGTTACAAAGTAACGCGTTACAGTAACGCCGTTACTTTTGGCGGTAACTAGTACTCTAACGCATTACTTTTGAAATTCAGTAACGCCGTTAGCGTTCGTTTACTGCGTTATTTGCGTTATATACTGCGTAGATTGATAGCGAGCGGTAGTGATGATTATTATTATTATTATTATCCTGTCTGCCTGCGGGGATGTAATGTCTTTGATTGAAAATCAAATCAAATCAAATAAAATGTATTTGTAAGGCCCGACAACACACGTTAATGTCCCCATGGGCCGGACACGTCTTCTTTAAACAAGTCAAGAAGAAACATAACAATAAGTCAAGAACAGAACAAGAACACCATAAGGTCCAACAAATTTCAAATGAATGCAAATAAATGAATGAATGCAAGCACTCCCAGACATACCCCACGCGAAGGTAAGGAAAAACTCACTAAAACCTAACAATAGGGAAAAATGCACCACAGGCAGTGTGGAGGAGAGAAACCTTAGAAGGGCCATTCAAGGGGGGATCTCCCTTCTTAGATGTCGGTGATAGTAGTGTTGCAGACTGACAGTTGGTAAGCATGCACTCATGTGTGTAGTGAAACACAGATGAGTGCATGCAATAGCAACTGAACATTTTGAAAGATTTAAGATAGAGCTGATAGCGATAGCAACTGACCATTTTGAAAGATTTAAGATAGAGCTGATAGCGATAGCAACTGAACATTTTGAAAGATTAAAGATAGAGCTGATAGCTAATCTATTTGAGGCACAGGGGCGGCGCAAAGAGGGTCGCATCCTCCCCGTCTTAATCACGGGACGTTCAACACTCTGGTCATCGCTCCAAGACAGCCGGAGACAGGGAGATAGGGGGCGGCGCAGAGAGGGTCGCAACCTCCCCAACATCATCGCGGGACATCCAGCACTCCGGTCACCACTACGAGACCGCCGGAGACCGGGAGACAGGAGGGCACGCAGAGAGGGTCGCATCCCAAACACACTGGTCTGAATGACATTTAAATATTCCAAGTCCCAGAAGAGCCAATCCTTTGTCTTCCAAACATACAGACAGGAGACAGATGGGAAGGCCTTGTTAAATGTAAATGGTTAATTATTTGTAAACAAGACGAAAGTCTTTCTCTGGTCTGCATCCCCTTAACAAATGTGTGTATTGAGCCGTACTGTATTGTACCCATTCTGCAATCTGTTAATAAAATTGTCAATCAATCAATCAATAAATCATCTCGAATAGAACCACTAGACGGCCCATGTGAGTAATTAAAGGTGGCGGGGGAGGGCCTACTTTCAGTTTGAGTTGAGTATTGGTCGATGTGTGAAAGGAGCACTCCCTCTTTTGATGGAATGATGGATTCTGGGAGAATGGTGGGAGGAGTGATGAGGGGTATAACTGTTGGAACAGAGGAGAGAGGGGGGAGGACATGTTCTGGAGACTAACCCTTCATTTTGTATGTCTTGATCTGAGTTTGCCTTTTAATAAACTTGAAGGAAAACGAGAGAAGTCGTCCGACATAATTTTTCTATGAGCCAATATCTCAAACATGGCCTTTGACCCCTAACTTCCTACATTTAATGTTGTGTATCTGTCTACCATGTTTGTTATTGTTATTATCACCCTATGTAAAGCGGCCTTGGGTTTCATGAAAGGCGCTATACAAAACGAAGTTATTATTATTCTCTGCATCTCTGACTCTCCCTCCCTCCCTCTCCCCATGTATGCTTCTTACTAACTGTGTGTGTGTGTGTGTGTGTGTGTGTGTGTGTGTGTGTGTGTGTGTGTGTGTGTGTGTGTGTGTGTGTGTGTGTGTGTGTGTGTGTGTGTGTGTGTGTGTGTGTGTGTGTGTGCGTGTGCGTGTGCGTGTGTGTGTGTGTGTGTGTGTGTGTGTGTGTGTGTGTGTGTAGCACAATGCAGTATACATAATCATGTGTCTGTGTGATAAAAGTACATCACCACCTAGAAATAGCTGTTAATGCTTGTGTGGTGCATATATGCCTACAAACCTATATATACGTGGTATATGTCTTTCAACCAGGAAATGAAAAGCAGTCTTTGAGTGCTAATACATCCGTTATGATTTATTCATGGAGTGGCCAGCAGGTTACGACCTATGAGGGCGGCGTTTCGTTCAAATCTCAGCCATCCACTCCCCATTAGAACCACATGCATACAGTATATATAATACATATCCATATCTGTCTGAATATACCTGCATATCCCCAATGTTCGCACTGAATTCGGCAAGCACTCCTTCATGCACTTTGCACCTGCTGCCTGGAATTCACTACAGAACACTCTGGACCTGAAGGAGCTAATTTCTCTTAGAACATTAAAAAACCTTGTGAGTAACTCAGTGGCGGCTGGTCCATAGAGGGCTCTAGGGCGCCGCCCCCCCTGGTGGAAAGAAGAAGAAGAAAGAATTGTTTGTGCATCCTATTCACCCAAACTGGCCCCCTCCCCTCTCTTTTCTCGGGCGCTAGACATCAGCGCCAGCGTCAGTGCGCAACTCACAGGGCAACATGCAACTAAATTTAATCCAATCAACGTCTTCAAATACGATATCCGAGGGCGCTTTTCTCTAGCGCTCGGGGTAGTTACTCTATTGGCTGAGCGTGGCACGTGACATCACCTCCCGAATCACGTCGAGGTGAGGTCCACCAGGAAAATACCACCATGCATACGCTCGGCTAGTAGTTGTTGTCGGAAATTGTTCCCGTTTTGCGCTCTGATTGGCCACGCACGTTTCTGGTCATGTGACATGTGCACCAATCGTGGGACAGCAAGTTTTTGGACGGTTAAGCTTAGGCGCTCTTTCGAAGTTGGTTAAGGTTAGAGTTTGTCTTAGAGCATGGCGATAGAACGCCTGCCCTGATTCCAAACTCTAACCTTAACCAACTGCGAAAGAGTCGCCTAAGCTTAACCAGTGATAAACTAGGCGTTAGGTAGTTTGCAGGCCCGGAAATAGGCGCAGAACTTGCCGTCCCACGATTGGCGCACATGTCACATGACCAGAAACGTGCGTGGCCAATCAGAGCGCAAAACGGGAACGCGGAAGGACAAGCCACTTGCTTAAAACATAGACGCAGCCCGGACCACAAAGCTTCTCGAAGAACTTGATTCAGCAAAACAAGGAAGTGAGTCTATAACAATATACTGTTCTGTAGTTACTGAAACTGATTGAATATGGCAAGATTCAAGATTCAAGAGGTTTATTTGTCACATACATACACAAGTTATACAGTGAAATGAGGGTGGCGAAATAGCTGCGATAATAAAAGGCACTGCGGCTCTTTCCCTCTATCTCTCTCTCTCTCTCTTTATCTCTCTCTCTCTCTCTCTCTCTCTCTCTCTCTCTCTCTCTCTCTCTTAGAACGCAGTACGCTCCGAGACTCGCGCCGCATGCGTAATGAGTCTCTCTCTGAATTGTATAGAAACAACTACTTCTTACTCTTAAGAATGGCAGTAATCATTTAATTGGTTTGCACCGTATAAAGTGCAGAGTGCATAATTACTATAAAACCAAATAAAGACCAATTGTTTGCAGACTACGCCACTTTTGGTTTTCAAGGTTAAAGTCCCCGGGTGATACCATTTAAATTAAAACACATAGGATACACATAGGTTCGTTATTTATACCAGGTGAAAGCAAAACCACCTTTACATGGCAGGAGAGAGACTGACACTGAAACCGTTCATACATGTAGAAATATATACATTTATTACAACCAAAAATTATATATATAAGAATCTAATAACATGCTAAATTACAATACTACAAAAATATGAAAATACAATAATACACTAATACAAAATACAATACAAAACCCTATGGTGCCAAGTTCTAACTAAATAAACAAATAACTCTTAAAATAATTGAGGCTACTATCCACATCTGTCTGTACATACTTGCATATAATCATTTTTACATATCTGAAGATACTATATCTATATCTGAAGATACTCTGAAGAGTATATATACTACTCATACTAGTTACGCTGCTGGCCAGTATGACTTACTACTACCATAGTGTCTTTATACTGTACCTGTATCACTGCATCTATTAATACTATAACTCTGTAAATACATCTGATTAGCACTATTACTCAGTAGTACTAATTTATATATTGTATACCCAGTTTAATCTCCTGTACATTGTATATTGCCAATGGACTTACTGTAACTTACTGTTACATTTGCACTCTGGTTGGATGCCAAACTTTCCGTTGTACTGTACTTGTGCTGTATGATGACAATACATTTAAAATCTAATCTAATCTATCTAATAGAGCTCAATGGAGTTCTGACCTTTGAATGACATGCAGTGTGATTACAGAGCGACTCCTCAAAAAGTCAACGTGGGGGCATACATGCAGGGATCCCCGTCCTCAAGGCACTCTGCAGAACGAGTGAACTTTACTGAACGGTGTACACGAGATGGCCGATATTCTCAAAGGCTAGTAATCAATTATGAATGGCCGGCTGACGTTCCACCTTAATGGTGGCGTTACTGCAAGCAGGCGTCTTGTCTTGCTCTGAATCGCTCTGAAATGCTCTGAAACGCTTGGAACATGCTCTAAAATGCTCTGGAACACTCTTGTCTGGAACACTGACGCCGCCATGGCCATGTGTGTAAAGATGACTCACCGTGTTTTTCTTCCCCCCCCCCCCCCCCCCCTGTCTCCTTGATTGCCCATAATCCCAGCCACTGTAGAAACCGGTATCGCTAACTAATTAGCTGTTAGCTAATTATTAAGTGCATCAGAGCATCTTCATTCATAATTATATGTCCCGTTTAATTACTTTGTCTCGCCCACATCCCCCCCCCATGTAAGCCACCACCGCTCTATCTCTATATCGCCCCCCCCTCCTGCCAACCCCCCCCCCCCCCCCCCCCCCCCCCCCCCCCCCTCCCCCCCTACCCCCTTTCCATGTCCCTTTCATGAGACTCCCTGAGTGGGACGGCTTGCAGGCCTTGACCACTCAGTCACCCCACACTTCACTGTTACAACACACACACTCTCACACACCATGAGTAATTTACACAACCTCTCACCCTAAACACACTCCCTTCCCTGCACTCAGTCTGTCTAAAAGAGATATAAATAGCGTGTCCACAGTCATTGAGATTATTCTTTTGATGCCATATATAGAATAAATTAGAATATGGCATTAGTAATATGGAAGGTATGTTATAGATGCTGTAAGTGGTATTTTCTTGTTAAAATAAGCGTTAAAGCTCTATAATTGGACAGCCATCACTGATATAGAGTGTTTGGTCAGTAACATGTGTCTCTTAGTCCCTCCTGCTCTGCAGTAAACAGGAAATAAATGTGCTGGTATCCTGTTGCCACTGTATCCAATCAGGAGAGAGAACCTTAGATATTTGTACTTATTTCAAGAAATCTTATACCAAGCCAAATTTGCTTATGGCACTGGCAGATTATTGTACTTGTTTCAAGCATTATTTGCTTAAAACTAGCTTTTATGTTTTTGTCAGACAATCTTTGCAATGCCGAGTTCTCTCTCCTGCTTGATTAAGTGGGACGTGGATTCCAGATCAAATAGATTCTGTTTACTGCAGAGTGGAGAGACTGGGAGACCCATGTTACTGACCAGACACTCTATATCAGTGATGGCTGTCGAAATGTAGTTATTATTCTAATATGTATATATTTTTTATATATATTTGTTTAATTACCACTTACAGCACCTTTAAGGTGTGGGGAAACAGAACTATTCCTGATACCGATATCACACATAAATCAGCAACAACAGAGAAGAAGCGGAATACTCTTACCCTTTGTTTACTTTGGCCCCCAGCTGAAATGATGTCTCCTCAACCAAATCCGCTGACTTCCTTTCAAAGCTTCTTCTGACATCTCATTTACTGCCTTCCGCAAACTCTACCCACGAATCCTCAACTCTCCCAATAATGACGTAGTCGATCGTGCTATAAACGTCTACATTCCATCCTCGCTCTTCAGTTGAATGAATGAATGAATGAATGAATGAATGAATGAATGAATGAATGAAAACTTTATTTAACAGATTGCAGAATGGGTACAATACAGTACGGCTCAATACACACAATTGTTAAGGGGATGCAGACCAGAGAAAGACGTTTGTCTTGTTTCCATCAGTTCCTGCTGCCAAGTCTGCATATCTAAGCTTTTTCCTTTCATACGCCTCCTCCACTGAATCCTCCCAGGGCACCGTCAATTATATAAAGTAATATCCGCTGACTAGCAGTCCAGAACATTAGGTCAGGCCTCAAGTTAGTGCTAACTATCTCTTCTTGTGGAACAACAAGTTGTCCTCTCAAATCTACCTGCATCTCCCGCGTGATTACGAAACCTAGCCGCATTTCTCGGAGACGCTCTCTGATTGGCACTGACTGACGCTCTCTGATTGGCCACTGGCGCGTTTGCCCAATCCGTGACGAGCTGTGTCTTTGCCCATTTCCACGTCAAACAGCCTGCAAACTACCTGGCGTTCTATCGCCATGCTCAAAGACAAACTCTAACCTTAACCAACATCGAAAGAGTGCCTAAGCTTAACCGTCGAAAAGAACTTGCCGTCACGCTCTAAGACTAACTCTAACCTTAACCAACTTCGATGAGTGCCTAAGCTTAACCAGTGTAGAAACAGGCGTCGGCCAATCAGAGAGCGTCTCCGAGAAATGCGGCTAGGTTTCGTAATCACGCGCATCTCCCAATCATTAGCTCCCTTTAGGTGGCCTGACACATCCCTGCTTAAAAACCTACCTCCTCTACGTTTCTCTCCCTCAGGGACATATTTAATCGCTGCACTCTACCGGATTACATCCTGAATCCACCTGTAGCCTTCTGCTTTTAATTCCTGCCACTAAGCTTTTCAAAAACCTGGTTATGTAATGTCGCCATGTATACCGGCCTTGAGAAAGACTAGTCTCACAGCCTGACCAAATATGCCTCAGAGGCGTGATTTTTTTTTCGTAGCCGCAGTTTGCGAAGACGCTCTCTGATTGGTTTAGCTCCGAAGGGCTCTGTGATAGAAATGTCCGCCTTGTACATATATATTCTCTGCTTCGAAGTGGTTATGCTTTGGCCCTCTTTCGAAGTGGGTTATGCTTAGAGTTTGGAATCAGGGCTGGTTGTCCATCGCCCCCTGCTCTAAAGATAAACTCTAAGCATAACCCACTTCGAAAGAGGGCCAAAGCATAACCACTTTGAAGCAGAGAATATATATGTAGAGCCCTTCGGAGCTAAACCAATCAGAGAGCGTCTTCGCAAACTGTGGCTATGAAAAAAAACTCACGCGCCTCCGAGTTTCCGTCTCCAACACACAGTGGACACGATGGGTCCTCATCTACCCACTGTTTTAGATTCTGTGGTGATGGCAGCACCTATCAGGAATTATATATTCCTCTTCTCTACACGTTCCCATGTTCATCCACTGTCCCTGCTTAGCATGGGCCTTTGTACACCTCACTACTAGGGATGTCCGATGTTATCGGCCTACCGATATTGGCATTAAAATGTAATATCGGAAAGGATCAGTAATAATATCGGTTTTCAAAAAAAATAAATGTAATTTCTTTTTTTTTACATTTATTTAACCTTTATTGAAGCTTCTATCCCCAGGCCATCAGGCTGCTAAACGAACAATGAACACTACACAACAACAACCACCAAACGCACATAGCACACACATCCACACGCACACACTCACTTTAAACAAACACACTGTAGCACCCACTCCACACACTTTATAGCACACACCCACTTTAAACAAACACACTGTAGCACCCACTCCCCACACTTTATATTTATTGATGAAGGATTGCACTACAACTTGTACACCTTACTGTAAATTGTACCTAAATTGTACCTCATCCCATTTCTGCTTTGCACTATATAGTACTGTACATTAGTACACTGCATAGTATTGTATATTATATGGTAACTCAGAACATTGTACATATGTCTATACCGAACACTGTGACCTCATTTTCTTCTTCTAAATTACATGCTATACTATGTTATTTGATACTATCTTGTCTAGCACAGTCTCTGGAGCGTAACAGTAAGAAGCATTTTGTATGAAAGTATTCTGTACTTCTGTATGACAACTATTAAAGAAACTTGAAACTTGAAACTTTATTTTCCCCAGGCAAGCAAGTAAGAACTCATTCTTATTTTATTTATTGTCAAAAGTATGCATAATGTTGTGTTAATTCCACAACAAGAGATATGTAATGTTAATTATTACCTGACATTATTCAGTTTTTTTGGGGGGGAAACCCTACATATATCGGTATCGGTTGATATCGGTATCAGAAATTAAGAGTTGGACAATATCGGTATATCGGATATCGGTAAAAAATCCAACATGGAACATCCCTACTCACTACGTGTTGCCGTACCTGCTCCACTACCAGCTTCCTTCTTTCTGTGGGACCTGCTTTACTCCATACTGGTTTCCCTGAGCTGAGAGCGCTAGGTTCCCCCTGCCCTTGTTACCCCTTACCAACAATGGACCTCATTGGGAGAAATAATTTGTGATTGCTTTCATGTCGATTCTACAGACATCCTCTGAATTAAAAAATTATAATAATAATAATAAATATGACAATATTTGTATCATTAAGAATTACGCTTTACATTTATTACTCAACAAGGCATCGTGATGTCAGAAAATAAATAAAGGCACTACACAAACACGGCAAATGTGTAACACTTCCCCCGGTCCTGTGGGACCAGCCGGCAACCCTCCGCCCGGTTCGGTTGGTCCAGGACTCAGACATTCACAACCCCCCATCAATACACTTCACAATACAACATTGGCAACCGGTGGGCTGAGCCAGATGTGGCAGATCTGGCATCAGCTCACACACCTAATTAACATTGTCATCTGCCATTTATGTTTGTTATGTTCGTTGTCTATGTTGTCGTTGTTGTTTCCATTTTGTTAGATTTGTGTTCCCCTGTCTGTGTTTTGTAAATGTGTTTTAGTCTGTTGGTCTCAGTTTGTTCTATTGTTATTGTTTTCCCCTGTGTGCTCTGTGTTCTGTGCTCTGTGTTCTGTTAGGTTTGTCTACCACACTTGTGTCCTGTTTGTAATTACCTTTTGTCTCTAATTAGTGTTTGTATATTAAGTGTCTGGACCAGCAGAGACTCGCTGGTTCATTGTCTAAATGTTACCTGTGTTTGTCAGTCATGTATCCTGTCTTGTGAGTAAAACATTGTTATCGTCACCACGCCGTCTCTTATCTGCTCATTTCAAGCCTTCTTTCGTATTCACTCTGCTATCTGGGTTCCAATCTCCATGCCGAGTAAGCGCACTCGTAACACAAATGACAGTGAATAAATAAATAAATAAGAACCCACACAAATGACAACAGACATAAAGGATACGTTTAACAGATTCCATATAAATCAATAGTTTATTAGCAACAACATGCAACAGCCTGATGCAGGCGGCTTGGGGAGGATGCACATGGAGCTGCACGCTGCTGGCATATCTACTGCTGCTGGCAGATATCGTTGATCGTGCTGCACTGAGGAGGGACCACCAGCACCACGGCCATGCGGACCTATTCGCAGAGAGCGATGAGTATCTAGTGGGACGCTTCAGGCTACCAATCAGTGGCGTCTTTCAGTAAAAGCCAAGGTATGGCGGGGGGGGGGGGCGATAGGGGGGGTTTCCCCCCCTCTGTGGATTTTTTTTGTCAAATCAGTTGTGCAATAGTCACTTTTGGTGAGTTGTTTCTATACAATTCACTTATATGACATTTAGGTATGACACAGGACTACACAAGCATTTTTAGTATAGAAATGTGTCAACAGACTAAAGCAGGGAACCACAATATTTTGCATACGAATTATGCGGAATGTAATATCATAACTGTCTATTATTTTTCTTGCAATTGAGCCAATTTTCCTTAGGTACGGTTCTGAGGTGTGTGTTCAACAGAATGCAGTAACAAAAACACATTCACAAAAAGTATGGGTTACTGAATGCTGAACTGCACTGTTATAATCACTAAGCCAGACCTTACCTGTGTCCCTGTATCACTTGTCTCTGCTGCCCTTTGATAAAAAAAACTTCCCTATGTCCATTTTCCTTTTTTTATTTTTGCATATTTCAGTTAGTCACAGTAAAAGTCACCTAGTAAAAGTGAGATAATTGACAATATCAAAACATGCTAGGGCTGTACCGAATAGTTCAAAGCTTCGTTCATAATGTTGACATTCGAATTCTAAATCAACATAAAAAATTATAATAAAAAAAATAAAAAAAATAAAAGAAATATATATATATTTTTTTTACAATTTTAATTAGCCAAGGTATGGCGAGTGCCATACTGTACCTTGCCATACCAAAACGACGCCCCTGCTACCAAGACCTGTGCAATACCCTGGAGCCAGCACTGAGAAGCCGGACCAGATGCTGAAACCCTGTGCCACCACACGACCAGGTACCTCCCCAGATCCATATCTCCATATCTCAACAGAAAGCAATACCACTCCATCAATCTTCAAATCGAGAGCAGAACCACCTGCTCTATGTGGTACTTAGAGAGGAAGGTGCAACTCGAGCAAGGAGTCGCTGGAGACGCATGGCTAATTGGGACATATTATGTTTGCAATTAATCGTTCCAGCAACAGTAGGTTTCTAATCTACGAATGACTTGTTTTATTAGGAGATTGCGGATATGCGCTGGCCCCCTGATTGATGACTCCACTCACCAACCCCCAGACGGAGCAGGAGGTGGCCTACAATGAGAGCTACGCATGCACTCAACTTCCACCGTCGAGCGCACCATCGGACTGCTGAAAAGACGCTGGATGTGTCTGGACGCAGCAGCTGACACACCTCAGACAACCTGAGCCCTCTATTCCTCCTCCAGTGGCCAGCATCTCGCTCCTGTGTTTTGCTATCCTGACCATTCTAGTCTATCGAATGCCTTCATCATGGCATCTAAAGACAGAACCGTGGCCGGAGTTGTATTGTTCATACTGTTTGTCAATTACATGTAACAGTCTCCTAAGATTATCTGTGGCTAATCGACCTTGAATAAATCCAGTCTGATCACAGTGTGCTCTCTGCATTTCAGCAATTGTCTCTCTGAGTTCTACAAGAGTGATTGGTCTCCCCAATTCCCCTGCCTCTTCCTCTGATAATTTCGGTATTTTGAGACCATCAATAAACGTTTAAAAATGTTTTCGATCAAAGTTGACCTCTGAGCTATACAGTTGTGAATAAAATTCTCTAAAAGTGTCATTCATCTTTTTTGAGTCAGTGGTGACTGCTCCTTGTTGCATTCTAATTTAGTGGATATCCGAAAATTTATCATTTGCGCGTATTTTCATTGCCAAGTGGCTTGGTCTGGAGCCATGAAAGTGTAACCGTCCCCCCGGTCCTGCTCCACAACCCCCATTTGTCCATTCCATGGACATTTTCCCCCTGGTACTGCGTCATCACAACCCTCATCTGTCCATGGACATATCCCTTACCTGAACTACGGCTCTCAACCACCAGGTGGCCTAGTTCATTGTATTCATCTTTGTTATCTTTTACTTATTAATGTCCTGTCTGTCATCACTAATCTGTTGTGTGTTCATCTGTTGTCGGTGCTGTGCACCGTTGTCTAATTTAGTTTTGTCTCCCTTGTGTTGTATCTATGTGCGTTTGGTCTGGTCATGTTTTGTATATATGTACCTTGTGTTGTTTTCTGTTTAGTCATCTCCCCAGCTGTGTGTCATTCACTAATCATAATCTTGTCTCTAATTAGTCCCTGTATTTAAGTGTGGTTGGCCCAGCAGTCCTTTGCTGGGTCATTACTTTTGTTTGCTGTCACCGTCGTGAGTACTCTGTGTAGCTGTGTTTATATCGTTTTGAGACCACGGTCTCTCTTTTCTTTTCTAGTTTCACAGTGGTTCCTTTTTATATGATGCTCCGTGTAACAGAAATAAAGTGCACGTTATTTTGAAAGAGCCAACCACGCATTCCGCCTCCTGTCAATTATCTCTCCGTTATCTGCTGCAATTGGGTTCCACATTCCACCATGCCAACGAAACGCGCCATTCGTAACAGAAAGTAATATATTGGCGTCATCCTATGTATTAAAAACTCTGAGTGTTGTCTATGTCTAAGAATTTATTTCTTTTTTAACCTCTTAAGCCCGGAGCCCTATTTTCTGAAAATCCGCCTAAAATATATACCTAAGTAAATGGAATATTGCTCCACTTCTACAAGGTCCATTTGCATGTTCTTGGTACTGTATCTAGGGACATCTTGGGAAAAAGACGGCAGAGTTATGGACATTATACAAAAGTAACCGTACTTACAGTAGATTTCATGCAAAATCTTTGCTGCCCTGTAATGGGCGCCTGGGGTACTCCAGATTTAAGTCTGCCATTGGAAAGAGGAGATTTGGCCCAATCCATAGGTATGACTTGGCCATAATAAGGTAATCTATAATTTGCTTAGATTTTTTGTACACTTGATCTCAAGAAGGTGCTGAATGAGCTCAGTGGCAATTTTCCATGTCTGTTCAATGTTAGCATGGTGTTATTCAAAATCAAAGAAGAAAAAAAACCTGATTAATAATAATAATCATTTATATTCTCCTTTGGTTCATTACAATTTACAAGCATAGTAACAGACACAATATTTCTGACACTGGGAATATTCCCTGAGGTCCATAGATGTCCCTAGATACCAATACCATGCAAGTGGACCTTGTAGAAGTGGGGCAATCTTCCATTTACTTGGGTATTTTTAGGCGAATTTTCTGAAAATATGGCTAGGGCGGTTAAGACCCGCCCAGTTAGAAAATAATCTGAATTCCAATGACAGACAATTGTCATTTCATAATAGACACAGACCAGTGCAGACCTTACATTTGAGAAACTATGACATCTAGCTATTCAGCCCTGCATTCGACAGCCCTGTGACAACTCCTCTCATGAGTTGCGCTGTTTCTATGTGCAGTGAAAACGCCATGAGCAATGAGTCCAATGCATCCTCGCTATTCTTGTATGCCCACGTCGCGGTAAAACCTTAACTAACGTTAGCTGCTAACAAATCCTCATCATCATCATCATCATCATCTTCGTTTTACGTCCTTTTTTCTCACTACAGTGAGGTTGGACGGGGCGATGCAAAGCTAAGCTAAACTAACTGGGAGGAGAGAGGGAGGTATGGAGGGGTTTTAGTTTGTGTGGTGTGCTGTTTAGTTTGATTGATTGATTGAAAATTGTATTAACAGATTGCAGAATGGGTACAATACAGTACGGCTCAATACACACAATTGTTAAGGGGATGTAGACCAGAGAAAGACTTTCGTCTAGTTTACATCAGGGTCCCCCATTTTCAATTCATAATGACATTTATGACATACACAACATACAGATATACAGATATAATTAATTAAAATAAATGCTAAATAAATAAATGCAACACTCCCAGACATACCCCACGCGAAGGTAAGGAAAAACTCACTAAACGTAGAACAGTCACTGCAATCTTGGCCAAGACCCCGAGACATCCACCACCTTGGTCAGCACTACGAGACAAGCACTCAGAGAGATGGGGGGGGGGGGGGGGGGGGGGGTTGGGACAGGGGTTAGAGAGTTCCCACGTTTGTAGTGGGTGGAGATGGAGCAATAAATACATGTAGTGAGCATATGCATACATGGTGACAGTAGAATCATAGTATATAAGAAAATTGTGAAATTGAGTAATAGATAGAACTACTGCAAGCGTGTGGATACAGGATGAGATGCGAGACAATAGCTCAGGGCCGTATGCCCCGTGGGGGCAGGAGGAGTCACTCAGAAGGTTCAGCACTGCAGGCCAGAGAGAAGACGGTATGAAGCTGTTCCATGGGACCGGTTGAGACAGAGACAGAGGTTAAAAGGTTGAGACAGAGACAGAGGTTAAAAGGTTCTCCCATGTCTGCAGAAAAGGTTTTGGACATTTACGGGGGCCAAATGGTGTGATAGCAATGTTGAAATTGAGAAGTTTAGACATAATTTAGTTTTTTTTAAACTGAAATAACATGTTTGTACCGAAAAAAAGATATCGATTCCCAGGTATCGGTATTGGTTCAAATGTGAAGGGTACTCAACCCTACACCTGTCTATCCCATACTACTCTCAATAACCTCCGTGGCGCACTTTTATAAACCCGGCAGGAGACTCCAAACACCCCTGGGGCTGAAGAAGGCTTTGCACATCTTACTACAGCTTCCACTTCCTTCCACCTCAGTGACCTAATAATCCACCGTACTGTACTGTATACTCTATCACTCCTAAAGGTGGCATGTCAGGACGATGGCCCATTTCTCTAGTCTTTCCTGGATCTGGATCTTTTTTTGTCTTTTCAACGATTTTATATGACTTCCTTGAATCTGTGGAATGTATTTTTGATATTTTTTTTTTGGCAGACCCTTCCCTTGGAAAGACCTTCCCTTGTATTGAGCATGTCATTTTTAGTGGGTGTAGCACATTTTAAATTAATTATTTCCTTCCTTCCTTCCTTGCTACCACGCACCCAGGCGTAAAAATAAAAGTACAAACTGGTCTGTAGATTAGGTAGTCAAGTGTTCCTTTATTAACCCCCTTGGGGGAAATTCAAGTGTCATAGCAGCACGGTGTGGGGGAGGGGGTACAGGTAGGACAGGTAGACAATAATAATAGAACATAGTTACATAGAACAAAGACAAGTGCAGAGTAATAATGAAAATAGTGATAACAGGGGCCGACTGGCTCAGGGGTTAGAGCGGTCGTCTGGTAATAGGAAGGTTCCCGGGGTTCGATTCCCGCTCCTCCCAGGCAGAGTGTTGAAGTGTCCTTGAGCAAGACACTTAACCCCTTATTGCTCCCGATGAGCAGGTTGGCACCTTTGCCTCTGCGCTGTGTAAGGAAGAAAAAATTGTTAAGTGCTTTGGATTAAAGTGCTATATAAATGCACCATTTAGTAGTGAACAGGAGGGAGTGGCAGGGTTCAATCAGACAGAACTAATGGTAGGCAGTGGGACAGGTAATTGGTTAATCAAAGCTAATTCATGCTGTTATGACATCACAAACTCCAATAATGCTGAACAGCTTGTTTAAGCTTGTTATTATTATTATTATTATTATTATTATTATTATTATTATTATTATTATTATTATTATTATTATTATTATTATTATTATTATTATTATTAATAATAATAATAATAATAATAATAATAATAATAATAATAATAATAATAATAATAATAATAATAATAATAATAATAATAATAATAATAATAATAATAATAATATTAACAACAATGGTGTGGCTCATTTGACAGACACTACTTGTAGTGCAACATGGAAGAAGTAGTTTGTTTCTACACACTGTAGTCTGTAGTTTATTACACGCTAAACATCGCAAATTTTTCATAGATCGTGAGATAAAACACGTTATGTGCAATAAGCCATAGTATTCCCCAAATACTCCCAAATCAAAGGTATATAACATGTACATATGTACATTCACAAAATCATCAAGGGGGGGGGGGGTGGGGGGGTCGTTTTAACTCAAAACTGTGATCGTGTTTGCCAAGCATGTTTTACGTCCGGTGAAACACAGAACTGTGATCATTAGAAAAACACGTTTCAGGTTCGGTAAAATAGACAAAGAATATACCTTACCTTAGCCAGAAGGTATTCCAAAAAGAATAATTCCAAGTGATCGCATCGCCATCGCGATTACCATGCAGTGTATATGTTGTCTATACACGCTTCGATGGTAAAATACGCTTAGGCAACAGAATTTTCGAGGTGATCAATGTGAATCTCTGTTCAAGCAGGAGAAGGAGCCCCTACCAAAAAAAATAAAAGGTAACCGTGTATCCACGCCAATGCAATTCCAGTTCAGACACAGACGATACTGCCACCTGGTGATATTTGATCGGCATTGCAATTCCAATTTATACAAACGACCCAGGGGCGGCTAGAACGACCCGGATGATGATTTAGAACGGGGATCAGAGGAAAAACATCAAAGGATCTAAAAACGTAATATTACGTGTTTGGCGCCCAATGGTTGGCGAGCAAACGCGTAATATTACGTGATTGGCCATGAATGAGTTAATAAATTATATTTGTATAGCACTTTTCATACCAGAATTGCAGCCTATAGACAAATAGGCTAAATAGACATGGGCATAAAATTTGCAGATAATTGATATTAAAACCTCCCGGAAAATCTGTAATAGGTTTCTGATATTAAAATCTATAAAAAGGATTGTAATACATTTCTTATTGATTATGATTCATCTGAATAAATTAAACCCTGGCAAACGGAACAGTGTACCTATGCCCCCCCCCCCCCCCCCCCTGCAGCTAATCCAGTCAGTCAGACTGCCAAATCCATGCAAAGACTCAAAACACATATTCCATAATGTCTCCTTTAATAAGGCTCTAATACAGTGATGCACAGTATACACAATGTACATCATTGATGTATGTACAGTATACACATCAGTGCTGTATGTATGTACATACACACCAGTGATGTATGTACAGTATAGCCATCAGTGCTGTATGTATGTATGTACAGTATACACATCAGTGATGTATGTATGTATGCACAGTATACACACCAGTTCTGTATGTATGTACAGTATACACATCAGTGATGTATGTATGTACAGTATAGCCATCAGTGCTGTATGTATGTATGTACAGTATACACATCAGTGATGTATGTATGTATGCACAGTATACACACCAGTTCTGTATGTATGTACAGTATACACATCAGTGCTGTATGTATGTACAGTATACACATCAGTTCTGTATGTATGTACAGTATACACATCAGTGATGTATGTATGTATGTACAGTATACACATCAGTGATGTATGTATGTATGTACAGTATACACACCAGTGCTGTATGTATGTACAGTATACACATCAGTGATGTATGTACAGTATACACATCAGTGCTGTATGTATGTACAGTATACACACCAGTGATGTATGTATGTACAGTATACACATCAGTGCTGTATGTATGTACAGTATATACACACCAGTGCTGTATGTATGTACAGTATAGACATTGGTTGCTTTTTGTTTTCAAATGCATTTACTTTAACTAGTATCCATTATGCCTACTGTAAAACAGCTTTTAGTTCCATTTAGATCATCATATTCCCTTACAAAAGCATTTAGTTCCATTTAGACCATCATATTCCCTTAAAACAGCCTTTAGTTCCATTTAGATCATCATATTCCCTTAGACACTCAACAACCTGTCTTTGTTGTTCCTAGAATATTAAAGGACATCAGAGGAGACAAACTTTTAAAGCACATTATGATTTCATTGCTTGTATATTTAAAATCGACTTGTTCTTGTTTTTGGTTTGGCTTTTGGTTTTGTTTTACATTTGTTATCCATGTAACCGGGTGTGGTTTGGGGTTCAGAGAATGAGAGCCTCTTTGTTCTATTTGCACGTCTTTGTATGTCTATTGTTTTTTTGTCATTGAATTGTTTATCATTTGTTGTTTGTATTTAGCTTTGTCTGGATGTTGTTCACTTCTATGCCTCGTGTTTGAGGACCTTCTCGAAAACTAGATTATGCATCTCAAGGGGTTTATCCTCGAATACATATTATATACAAATTGTTAAAACATTGTGTTATAAACCCATAGGTGTAGTTTTAGGGGGAGGGGGGTTGCAGGGGACAAGTCCCCCTCAATATTGAGAAGAGGTAAATATAGCTAACATGAAAGACAACCCCCTCCCCAAAACTAACTATACTGTATACAGGAGAATACATATTTGAAAGCAATACCGAATGCCTGAGAGCCTTACTGCATTATATTTGTGTCAGCGGGAATGTTGTCTATTCCTTTACATAAATAAAGACATCTCCGCCATCAGGGACGTGCACAGGACTTTAGAGGGGCAGGCGCTCAAAGGCTGAAAAGGGCACTGGGCCTGTGCGCGTATGACGCGAGTGCGTGAAGTGCGCAAGCCCGATTTTTGAGGGGCCCTTTTTGGGCGGGGGGCTCCCTTTTTATGCTTTTTGGGGGGTTTTGGTGATCAAATATTGAATATTGAACTATAATAATCAGTGCAGGGGCTCACTTATCCTTGAAAGACACTTTTATCGCAACGGTAAAAAAAAAATAAATAAAAGAACTTGGCATAAAAAGGGCACTTTTTTATGAGGCACAAAAGGGCAGGTGCTCGAGCACCCTTTGGGCTCTATGTGTGCACGTGCCTGTCCGCCATAAATCGCTGCATAAAGAAAATGCAAGAAATTAAGACTTTTCCTGAGGGACGACCCCCTGACCGCTGTCCCCCCGCTTAAAATGTCCCCCCCCCCCCCAATGTTGAAACCAAACCGCCGGCCTTGCCTAAACGTAACCCAAAATACAGCTAACACTTTAGGCGGTTGATATCCTAATCAGAGTATTCATCAAAAAGGAAACGCGCACCCCGACCGCGCTGCGGGTGGGCGAGGTAATTAACGGAGCCCCGCGCAGACGTCTTCCTCTTACATGGACCGACCTGACATGGGAACGTACTGTAGCCTACATTTACCCAGTTTTCCCCACAACCCCACCATCACGACGACAAGTACATCTACCTCGCAGGTTCCGGGTGAACCTAAGAAGCATGTGGGTGTGTGTGTGTGTGTGTGTGTGTGTGTGTGTGTGTGTGTGTGTGTGTGTGTGTGTGTGTGTGTGTGTGTGTGTGTGTGTGTGTGTGTGTGTGTGTGTGTGTGTGTGTGTGTGTGTGTGTGTGTGTGTGTGTGTGTGTGTACTCAAGTATAAATATTTGTCTGAAGCCGTGGGGGAAGAAGTCATGTTTAATTCATGTGTTTTCTCCCTCACCTCACCTCAGTCTCCCTGCATGTGTAAGATAACGTAGCTAATTGTGCTCAATGTTTTCTCCCCCGCCGGCAAATTAATAAATAATAGGACTATTCTGTTGTACTTTTCTTGATCAAATCCAAACACGGCGACCCCGGGAGTGGAGGCAGCGGTCGAGGCTTTCGGACACCAAAGGGGTGGAGCGGCCCCCGGCACCCCCCCCCCCCCACCGTTCAGATGACGCAGACATCATTTTGGCGTGGATTGAATTCCAGCCGCTTAAATCGAAAGCAATTAACGCCAACAGACGACTCTCTCTCTCTCTCTCGCGCACGTGCGCAGTGATGTGCTCGCAGCCCGCGTCCTTATCCCCGCCCCACCCAACCCGGAATCCTGTTTTTTGTTTGAATCCCGTTTGATTTCGAGGAGAGTTTAGGATTCGTATTTCTCGAATTATACAATTCTAAAGAGGTACACTGTATGTGTGATGTGTTGAGCACTGAGCAAAAACAGAAACCACACAAGAGCCATGTTCTGTTTCCAATGGCTTTGATGCCATCATTCTCTTGGTGATTTACTGCCCCCTGGTGGCTGATTCGTGGGCATCCCAGGGTTTGGTCTAACTCAGTGGTTCTCAACCTTGTTTGGGTCAACGCCCCACTGTCTGGCGTCCATGTTCCATAACGCCCCCCCCCCCCCCCCCCTCGACCCCCTTTTCGGCTCTCAATTGTGATTATTTTCTGTTTATCATGGCTATATCTATGATTATCAGCCATTAATGGTTCTATTGGGCTCAGTTTGTTGGGTTAATTAAGTCTGTCTGTGTTTAATTTGTTTTACTGTCAAATTAAGGCGTCCTTAAGGTTCAGGGGGCCCGTTTCAAGATAAAATATGGGGCCTGTATATCGTATTTACATGACTTGGTTTATGTAATGAGCAAGGTTTCTTCTACGAGGTGAAAGACCTTGTCAGTAAGCATCTTTATGTGTTGGTGATGTGTCTTTTCAAGCGTTTCCACCGCGCATCAGTTATCTACTTCGTCACAGTGTGCACATGTGCTTCATCAATCCAGGGTGTGTTGCTTTCAGATTTATACCAGGAGTGAAGGTAAACCTTTTCTTTACTACAAAGTGACACGTTTCCTGTTTCTGAAGTGAGATTTAGATTTTGCTCACTTGCACCTCATGGTACCAAAGCACCTCAAAGGCGCTAAAAACAAAATTACAAACATCTCAAAACAAACTGGTCAGACTACTGCTTGACCTTACTCCTAGAACCCACCTCACCCCTGCCCACTTTGACAACCTAGGATGGCTTAGAGTAGACGACAGAGTACAACAACTTGCAATGGGCCTGTTCTACAAGATACACTACACGACCAAGGTACCCATGTACATGTCAAAATACTTCCCAAAGGTCAGTGAATACCACGATCACAACACCAGAGGGAGCTCCACAAATCATGTTAAACCCAGATTCGGCTCAAATAAGGGACTAAACACGTTTCGCAATTATGCCACATCAATGTGGAACGCCCTACCCAAAGCTGTAAAGGAATGTGGATCACTACCCACTTTCAAAACCTCTCTCAAGGGACACCTACGGGAGACTGCAATTCAACACTGGCCCCTGTAAATATCCTAACCCAACCCCCTCCAATGTACAGTCATTTACCTAGTATGGTTTTGTCAATAGTTCAATGTACAATTGTGTTTGTTTGTACAGTGTCTCCTCCCCCCCCCCCTCAATGTACAGTGTTACTTGTTTATACAGTGTGCCCCCGCCCCCCCCCCCCCCCCCCCCAACCACCTCCAATGTAAATTACCCAGTATGGTTGTCAATATCCCAATGTACCCACCCCCCCCCCCACCCAACCTCCTCCAATGTACAGTTTCTACGTCAAATGTATATACTCCCTTTTCTTGACTCCTTCTGTATCACAAACAGTACTGTATTTGCAAATCTGGTATGTCATAAATGTATAGATGTAGCAGTACTGACTATCTGTATGTCATGTATGTCATATATGTCTATATGAATTGAAAATGGGGGACCCTGATGGAAACAAGACAAACGTCTTTCTCAGGTCTGCATCCCCTTAACAATTGTATGTATTGAGCCGTACTGTATTGTACCCATTCTGCAATCTGTTAAATAAAGTTTTCATTCATTCATTCATTCATTCATTCATGTATAGGCTCCTCTCTGGTTCCAGTCAAATTGTCCTGATTTTAAAACAATGATAAATAAATCAAATAAACTGGCTGCCCCCTTTGAGCATCTCAAACGGCCCCCTTTCAACAACCCCCAACACACACACACACACACACACACACACACACACACACACACACACACACACACACACACACACGCACACACACGCACACGCACGCACACACACACACACATACAATCGGGTGGTACCACCCCCGTTGAGAAGCCATTGTGTGTTAGTATTTCACATGAACTCTTTCACTGCCACACTACAGAAGGTTAAAAAGAAATAAATACAAAACAGAGTATGTTTAATCCTGTGTGGCAGTTTATTTTCTAGTTTGTTAGCTTTTCACAAAACAAAAAATACACACACATTTTCTTCTTTAGTACATTTTATTAGAATACATGCCCATCACCAAGAAAAACGTCCAAAATGTGGGCCGTCAGTGAAAGTTTAGTAGAAAACAAATGTAAAGAAATACATGTATGTATGTGTGTGTATGTATGTGTAACGGATGTGACAACATCACCTCAAACTTCGATGCCCCGAGTGGGAGTTGAACCCCGGTCTCCCACACCGCAGGCAGCAACACAGACCGCTATACCAAGAGGTGAATTCAATACTTTGCAACGTGTCTATCTGTCTTTGATGATGTGAGAGTGAGTTTAACCCATAGCACCACTACTCACCCCAGCCCTTCTTGACTGCGCTTCACGATATCATCCGTTACATATGTATTATGTACGTATGTGTGTATGTATGCATACATGCAGGGCTTGACATTAACACCGGCCACCGGCCAAATTCTGGTAGAATTCGGCTGTGGTCGGTAACTCTGTCATTCTACCGGCCACAGTGGCCGGTGACTTTTTTTCTATGAAAAAAAACATTGTAGTCTACAAAAGGCATCGGCAATAATTAAGTCAATCCAAGTGATACTACATAATACTACAACTCCCACAACAATTCGGAAAAGTGCATTACCGGCCAGATCCTGGTAGTGGTGCTGTCTCGAGAATGGAGTACTCCTTGTTTTCAGACCGGATGTAAAAAAAAATTCTTTCAGGCCTACTTTTTCTGTTAGTGTGAAGCTATGCCTTCATCAGATCGCATGGAATACCTTTTGCGACGCAGAATTCAGTATGCAGTAAAGGAATATAGCATCAGCCAAT
This sequence comes from Notolepis coatsorum, assembly GCF_963971535.1. Taxonomy (NCBI): domain Eukaryota; kingdom Metazoa; phylum Chordata; class Actinopteri; order Aulopiformes; family Paralepididae; genus Notolepis; species Notolepis coatsorum. The sequence goes on from NC_140178.1 coordinate 14,779,214, forward strand.
GGACATATCAATCTACCAGATGGCGATCAATAACTGGGAAATCCTTTTTGGGATCCAACCGGCCACAGGTAAGAACAATTTCACGTAGATTTCATGCTGATCAGGCCTTGTTAGCATAGCCAACCAGTCGATGAATGAATGAAAACTTTATTTAACAGATTGCAGAATGGGTACAATACAGTACGGCTCAATACACACAATTTGACGTGATGACGTATTCGATTGTATTAAGGAAGTGGAAGTAAACATGGCACTTCACGTGTATTGCATCTAACAACCGTCTGGCAGTCCGTTTGTTCCGCACTCCTACATTGGTGACCCTGATGTTCGTTTTTGGACGCTTCCAAAGACTGAATTACATTTTTGAACAAGCAAACATGAGTGTTAACGCTGTAGCAATGAAGCTACCGGAGTTCTGGGAGCAGCAGGCTGCTGTTTGGTTTGCGCAAACGGAGGCGCAGTTCGCTATACGGAGGATCACGGAGGATGATACAAAGTACTATTACGTGATATCTGCGCTCGGCGGTGCTACCGCATCCAGAGTAGCACATCTGCTTGGGAATCCTCCAGAGGATGGAAGTAAGTACGACACACTGAAAGACGTTCTGCTAGAAACGTTTGGTCAGACGGAGTCTGAGCGTGCACGTCAGCTACTGTCTTTGCCGGGCCTGGGCGATGCTAAACCATCGGAGCTAATGGATCGAATGTTGGCTCTACTACCAGGCAACCACAAGCCTTGTTTTATCTTTAAGGAGCTATTCCTACAGCAGCTACCATGGCAAGTGCGGTCGGCTTTGGCTAACTCTCCCATTACAGACTATCGTGCATTGGCTAAAGAGGCTGATAAGTTTTTCTCTGCTACAGAACAGTGTCAGGTGGCTAATAATATTGTGTACCAGGTGGATGACTCCCCGCCCCCTGCTGTTGCTGCTGCCCTGTCCAGAGCCCCCGCCCCTGCCCAGAGACAAAAGCCCACAGGTATGTGTTTCTACCATGCACAGTTTGGCTCTAAAGCTAGAAGATGCCTACCCCATGTAACTACCCCCATGCCAAGGTGACGGGAAACGAGAGGGCCAGCACCCGCTAGCTGCCATGAGTGTTGGCCATGAAGGCAGTTTATTATTTATTATAGACACACTTTCTGGGTGGCGTTTTTTGTGCGACACTGGGGTCACTGCGAGCGTTTTACCCGCATCTGTTTTGGATATACAAGCCGGAGTACGGGGTTCACCACTAGAGGCGGCCAATGGCAGTCCCATACGGACCTATGGTGAACGGCATGTGACATCGTGTTTGGAGGGACAGCATTTATCATGGACATTTGTTACCGCTGAGGTGTCTAACCCATTGTTAGGTGCAGATTTTTTGTGTGCCCATGGACTGCTGGTGGACATAAAAAAAACGGCGCTTGGTCAGAGACTTTTACCTCATTCCCACTCTGGTTCTAGCTCCTCAAGGCTGTCCAGTACCCTCACTGCCTCTGAGTTCTCAAGTATGTTGGCTGAGTTCCCAGTTCTTACCATGCCAACCTTTTCAGCAGCTACAGCTAAGCACGGTGTGGAACATTACCAACTACAGGCCCCCCAGTACATGCCCGTGCACGGCGCTTGGATCTAGGTAAACTGGCTATTGCTAAGGCTGAGTTTGAGGCGATGGAGTGCCTCTGCATCGTGCGCTGGTCCAATAGCCCCTGGGCCTCGCCACTCCATATGGTGCCAAAGCCCGCCGGAGGTTGGCGCCCGTGTGGTGATTATCGGCGCCTGAATGATGCTACGACCCCTGACCGCTATCCTACACCACACATTCAGGACTTTTCATCTCGCCTGGCGGGGAAGGTCATATTTTCTAAGGTTGACCTGGTTCGTGGTTATCACCAGGTGCCGGTGCAGTCACAGGACGTTTCCAAGACCGCGGTAATCACCCCTTTTGGGCTCTTTGAGTTCCTCCGCATGCCTTTTGGTTTCAAGAACGCTGCCCAAGCATTTCAGCGCCTCATGGACAGTGTGTTAAGGGACCTGCCTTTCCTGTTCACTTACTTAGATGACATCCTCATCGCCAGCTCCTCCAGGGCTGAACACATGGTTCACCTCCGCACACTTTTTGAGCACCAAGCAAGCCCTGGCTAGGGCGGCCATGTTGGCACACCCATTACCTGAGGCGTCGATCGCTCTCACAACCGACGCATCGGATTATGCTGTTGGGGCAGTGTATGAGCAGCTAGTCGATGGTCACTGGCAACCCCATGCCTTTTTTAGTCGGCAGCTCAGAGCCAGTGAGCGCAATTACAGCACCTTCGACCGGGAGATCCTCAGCCTCTATCTTGCGGTACGGCATTTCCGTTTCCTGTTGGAGGGCCGACCATTCACAGCATTTGTCGATCACAAACCGTTGACCTTTGCTATGGCCATGGTCTCAGAGCCATGGTCCGCTCGCCAGTAACGCCAGTTGTCCTCCATCTCGTAGTTTACAATGGACATCCAACATGTTTGCCGGGAAGAACAACCCTGTCGCCGACTGCCTCTCTCGTGCTATCATCAGTACGGTCCACCTCGGGATTGATTATGCACAAATGGCATCCGATCAGCTTTCCGACAAGGACGTCCAGGCATGTAGGACCACCGATACAGGTCTTCAGTTGGTGGACATCTCTTTTAATGACACTGGTTCTACGCTCCTGTGTGACATCTCACTTGGGCAGCCTCGCCCTGTTGACGCCCTTCACTGCCTTTCTCACTCGGGCAGGAAACCATCTCAGCAGTTGGTGGCAGCCAAGTTCGTCTGGCACGGTCTTAAAAAGGATGTTCGAGATTGGGCTAATGCTTGTCTGGAGTGTCAACGGGCCAAGGTGCACCACCACACCAAGGCCCCACTAACCCCTTTCAATGTGCCTGAAAGGCGGTTTGATCATGTGCACATAGACTTGGTTGGGCCACTGCCGCCATCACACGGTTACACGCACCTCCTTACCATGATTGACAGGATGACTCGTTGGCCAGAGGCCGTTCCACTGTCTTCAACTACATCTGCCGACATTGCACGAGCATTCATCAGCACCTGGGTTGCCCGTTTTGGTGCTCCATCGGACATAACCTCCGACCGGGGGCCTCAGTTCACATCGGAGCTCTGGAATGCTGTGGCCCAGGGTCTCGGGGTGAAGCTGCACCGCATGAATGAATGAATGAATGAATGAATGAATGAATGAATGAATGAATGAATGAAAACTTTATTTAACAGATTGCAGAATGGGTACAATACAGTACGGCTCAATACATACAATTGTTAAGGGGATGCAGACCTGAGAAAGACGTTTGTCTTGTTTCCATCAGGGTCCCCCACAACAGCTTATCACCCTCAAGCCAATGGACTGTGCGAAAGGTTTCATAGGTCAATGAAGGCCGCATTCAGGGCCAGTCTCCGGGACAATGGGTGGGTTGACAGACTTCCGTGGGTCATGCTGGGCCTCCGATCAGCCCCTAAGGAAGATCTTCAGTCCTCCTCAGCCAAACTGGTTTATGGGCAGCCATTGCGAGTCCCCGGGGATTTCATACCCAACACCACAACGCCTTGGTCTGCTGGCCATACAGTACTATATATATATATATATATATATATATATATATATATATATATATATATATATATATATATATATATATATATATATATATATATATATCCACATGTGTCTATATGCCTGCATATAATCCTCTTACATATCTGTAGATACTATATCTGCACATATCCCTTACCTACTCTTACTAGTTACGCTGCTGGCCAGTATGACTTACTACCATAGTGTCTTTATACCTGTATCGCTGTACATAATACTACAACTTTGTACATACATCTGATTAGCATTATTACTCAGTGGTACTGATTTATATATTTTAAACAATATAATGAATTCAAGTTGTTTTATTTGTCACATAAGGTACATGTACATTAGTGAAACACTTGGTTCTGTATGAGCCTCCAGGGATTGTGCTTCAGTTTACAATTTGTCACTACACACTGACAGTACACTACACACTGAATGCACCTGTTTCAAGTGGCATGAGATTAATCTTTATGGGTTTCTTTATAACAGGACGGCATATCGCAAGGAAAGAGTCACAGCCAGCAACTTGGTTTGGTGTTGAAAGCAGTGAAGAACCCAAGACCCACCTGCAGGCTGCGGAGAAAGGAGAAAACGCATTGTGCAATAAAAAAATAAAAAATAAGAAGAAAAGCTAAAACCAGTCCTGAGGAGTGTGCGGTCCCTTCTTTCTTTTGAGGGTATTCTTCTTTTAGTTTTATATATCTCTCTTGCGCTGACCTGCACCTCCAGTCGGGGTCCAACTAGATGTGCACGAGTCTTATTTAGTTATATATATATATATATATATATATATATATATATATATATATATATATATATATATATATATATATATATATATCAACATGTGTCTACATACCTGCATATAATCCTCTTACATATCTGTAGATACTATTATTGTACATGCCAGCATACACTTGCCATCCTTCTTATTCCTGTTGTGTCATTCAAAAATACTTTAATTTAGAGGTAATTCACACCATGACCATGTTACTATCGACTGAAGCGAGATGTTATGCTACTGGTGCTGAGCGAAGCCTTAACGAAACAGAACAACAAGTCTTGGAGCAAACAAGCTACATTCTCATGATAGAAGACCTTGATGAAGAAACATTTCTCCCCCGGTGTTATTTTGCAAGGTGCATGTTGGCCTTAGTGCCATTCCTGCATTCCTGTGTGTTAGTTGGTTGGATCCACTACACTCCGGTTACTACTGAACGGACGTGTTTTTGCGGACCTCCCAAACTTTCAAAACTTTAGACTGTTTTCTTTCTTTCTACCATTATTTAACCAGTGATCTTAACTGATCACTGTGACTTTTGCTCTTATCGTTTATGCTGTTGGATTTATTGGTTTTATGTGACTTTTTACTGGACGTGACCTAAAGCTATCGGCGCTTGTTGTTGCCATAGCTACAGCTATACACGCTACAGTACTCACAGTGTTTTGACTCTCTCGAGGAAATGGCTCCAACATCAGATGTCGCAGAAATGCGAACGGAACTGAAGACCATCGAGATACTAGTAATGGATCTTCTCAAGCGTCAAACGGAGCTCATGTCCAAGCTGGCTAGCATGGAACAAACGGACGCAGGCTGCACCAGTAGTCCCTCCTGGGCGACAGTGGTGAGGGGCCGAAGGAAGCTCTCCCTTCCTCTCTATGATCCCTTTGATTCGCCTCAACTATCCAACCGATTCAATCCTCTGCGTAACGATCCCAGCCTCCTAGGCTCTCCCTCGTTTCCGTCTCCTGTTGCTAGTAATGTAGCTTTGCTCAAAGACTATCCGTTGCTAGCTACTAGCCTAGCTACTAGCCAGGCTCCAAGCGAAGCTACCAGGACGGCGGCCAGCTCACAACTCAACCATGGAAATATATCTACAACCCAGAGCAGAAAGCGCTCTGCCCTGTTTGCTCTCGCATCGCCAAACTCCCCAGACTCACGCGATGGGTCCGACTCCCCAAAGTTTAAACGTCCTCGTCTGCGGTGCTCTGCAGCCCATACCAGTATGAGCATTCAAACGGCGAGTGTCATCGATGGAAATGCCGCTGTGAACGAGCCCCTCCACACGGCGCTGCTGCTCGACCAACCATCAAACCCCGCCAACAATGCAGACGCTACTCCTGCGGCTTTTCACCATAGAAACCTGGCCATCTACGACGGGGAATGCATCCAGGAACAGCCAGAGATCCTACTCATCGGAGATTCCATCACCAGGTTTTTGCAAATACCACACGGCATTACGTATTGTTTTTCCGGTTTAAAAGTTACTGACTTACTTGAGTGTACTCCCGAAATCATCGAGAGATATCCGTCCGCCCACACCGTTATCATTCATATCGGAGCAAATGACGTAATGGCTAGACAATCCGTTAAACTCCAATCTGACTTTGAATCACTAATACTCACTATTGAAAGCCTGGGTAAAATATGCATTGTGTCTGGCCCCATTCCATCCATAGGTCGTCGATCTGAGCGATTTAGCCGTCTGTTCTGGTTGCACAAATGGCTACAGACCCACTGTACTACTATAGGACTTTGCTATATAAATAACTTTGATCTGCTCTGGTCCAGGAAAGACCATTACAGACCCGATGGCATCCATCCAAACATATCAGGGGTAAATGTGCTAATACATAACGTCATACAAAGTATAGCATCACTGGCCTGACAACCAACCATATCTAGCTCTGTAGACTATATACAGAAGCAGCCTAAACTACAAAAAAACACGTTGAGTGTCATCCCGATTCTGATCACCAAAAGACTAATCAATTACTCATTATCACGTCCCATATGTAAATCTAACCTTATCAATATCAGTGTTCAACCACAGACTATCTCACACCCCACTACAGAACCCGTACAGCTAAAACTAGCACTGTTCAACGTTAGAGCGCTGAAACAAAAATCATTTCTGATAAATGAACTCATAGTAAAACATGGTGTACATTGTATGTTTTTAGTAGAGACATGGTTAGACAATATCACTGGAGTAGCAACACTGATTGAGACCTGCCCTTCCAATTTTAAATTCTATCAATCAAACAGACAGAGTGGGAGGGGAGGCGGAATAGCAGCAATCATCTCCACTCAATTTGTGTGCAATGATATTGACCTGGGAACATTTTTATCATTTGAATACCTTGCTATTGTATTGAAAACAGAAATGCCAGTAATATGTGTGACATTGTATCGACCACCAAGGTACTCGCCACTCTTCATACAGGAATTTTCAGAACTCATATCGATCTGCATTACCAGGTATGATAGAATCATTCTTAATGGAGATCTAAACATTCATATCAACAAAAAGGATGACCCCAGGGGTTGTGAGTTTCTGAACCTACTGGACAGTTTTGGACTGATGCAACATGTTCACGAGGCCACCCACCAACATGGCAACACTCTGGACCTACTAATAACAACAGGGCTAAACATTGAGAATGTATCAGTAAAACAAATTCCAATTTCTGACCATTATTGTGTGTTCTATGGTACAAGCCTAATATTACATAAGACCAGAAGCGAATTCATAGTTCACAGAAGGCTTCTGGACGCTAGAGCTGAAGCAAAATTCTCTAGTATGATGAAATCATATGACCAATGCAGTGAATCCTCCATAAATCAGAAAGTGCAAAACTTCCACAGCACCTTGTCAACAGTGTTAGATACTGTTGCCCCTCTAAAGGTTAAAAAGGTAAAAACTGATAGAATCTCTCCATGGCTAAATAAAACCAATGTTAAAGATAACAAGAGAAAATGTAGGATAGCCGAGCGAAAATGGAGGAAACTCAAACTCACAGCTCACTTTAATTTATACAAAGACGCCATGGGCGCATACAATAAAGCAATACAACTTGCGAGAAAGGAATATTTTTCCAAAATGATCTCAGAAAATATGGGTAACTCCAGGGTACTTTTTTCCACCATTGACCGGCTGATTAACATACCACCCCCCCATATACCGCAGCAATCCGCCACAAAATGTGAAGAGTTCGCAGTTTTCTTTAATGAAAAAATATCATTGATTAGAGCAAGCATTACCGCTGATATAGATCTGGCTGTGAGTGAAAACCCACCTGAGATAACAATGGGGGAATTCACATGTATTACATTACCTGACCTCTGTAAGATTGTCTCTGAGTGTAATTCCGCCACCTCCTGCCTCGATCCTATACCAACAGCATTTCTCAAACGGGTGTTTGATAGTGTCTCAAATCATGTCCTTGAAATCATAAATATGTCTCTTCAAACAGGCACTTTTCCAGATCCATTTAAAACGGCTGTAGTAAAACCACTACTAAAGAAAACAAACTTAGATGTAAACGAACTAAAAAGCTATAGGCCAATATCGAACCTTCCATTTATCAGCAAGATATTAGAAAAGATAGTCTCAGTACAAATAAACTCCTTTCTCAAAGATAATAACATCATGGAGGAACTACAATCAGGCTTCAGAACAAATCACAGCACTGAAACTGCCCTTACCAAAATAGTTAGCGACCTCAGGCTAAACTCCGATGCTGGCAAAGTCTCAATTCTTGTCCTATTGGACCTTAGTGCAGCGTTCGATACGATTGACCATAATATCTTGATCAGTCGTCTTGAAAGACTGGTTGGCTTTTCCGATCATGTACTAAATTGGCTCATAACATACATTAAGGGGAGAAGGTTCTATGTTAAGCTTGGAGATAATGTATCCGAGGAATATGACAGCAATTTTGGAGTCGCACAAGGAAGCTGCCTTGGTCCATTACTCTTCTCACTATATATGCTGCCCCTCGGGGACATCATTCGAGACCACAATGTATGCTTCCATAGTTATGCTGATGATACACAACTATATATCTCCGCAGAACCAAATAACACTACAGCCATACAGTCCATTACAAATTGTCTGTTAGCAATAAACAAGTGGATGAACAATAACTTCCTAAAATTAAACGAAAGCAAGACCGAAATCCTATTGATCGGCCCAAAAGCGAAAAGGGAAGTGCTTTGTAAAAACCTGGGGAGTCTGTCATCCTATGTAAAGACTGAGGTTACAAGCCTAGGTGTCATCTTGGACTCAGACCTGACCTTTAAATCTCATATAAATAAGGCCATGAAAACGTCATTCTTCCACCTAAGAAACACAGCGAAAGTAAGACCTTTCGTAAATAAAAAGGATGCAGAGAAACTTATTCATGCTTTTGTATCAAGTCGGCTTGACTATTGTAATGCACTGTTCACTGGTCTTCCCAAAGCAACCATTGGGAAGCTTCAGCTTATCCAAAACTCTGCAGCTCGATTACTAACTCATACAAGGAGAAGAGAACATATCACTCCAGTCCTGGCCACTCTGCACTGGCTTCCAATAACTCATAGAATTGATTTTAAGGTCCTTTTCCTAACATATAAAGCTCTTAATGAGCAAGGCCCAAAATACATAGCAAATTCCCTAGTTAGTTATCTGCCCTCAAGAACGCTACGGTCATCCACTACAGGTTTACTAGACACGCCCAGAAACCAAAAAAGGATAGGAAGTATGGCATTTGCCAACTATGCCCCAAAACTATGGAACACACTACCAACACACATCAGAAACGCCAGCTCTATACACATTTTTAAAGGAAAATTAAAAACGTACCTATACAGTCTAGCTTACAAATAGTTATGGCTTGGAAAAACCTGATGGATCCATGAGGCTAGGATAAGCCTTGTGGACCCAACTTTTTAGATGAAGGAACGGGTACATAGGAGACACGCCTCCAGTTTTTCAAACGTTTTTGACACGCCTCAGCTTCTGAGCTGAAGGCGTGTTTTTGCGGACCTCCCAAACTTTCAAACTTTTTAGATGAAGGAATGGGTACAATAGGAGACACGCCTCCAGTTTTTCAAAAGTTTTTGACACGCCTCAGCTTCTGAGCTGAAGGCGTGTTTTTGCGGACCTCCCAAACTTTCAAACTTTTTAGATGAAGGAATGGGTACAATAGGAGACACGCCTCCAGTTTTTTCAAACGTTTTTGACACGCCTCAGCTTCTGAGCTGAAGGCGTGTTTTTGCGGACCTCCCAAACTTTCAAACTTTAGACTGTTTTCTTTATACGTTTTTCTTTTTCTTTCTTTCTACCACAATACACGGCCACTGATGGATCCATGGGACTTGGTAAAGCACTATGGACCCAACTATGACCACTGATAAAAACGTAACTACACTAGCGTTATAAGAGCTAAACATTGCTACCATACAAGTGCATTGGTTTAGTGCACTTCCGGTTGCCACTGAGCGGAAATGTTTGTGCGGACCTGTTCTCCCAAACTGGTAAGCAAATGACTGTTTTTACGTTATTTTCATTTTTACGTTACTATTATTATTATTTTTTTTTTTTATTTTGATCTTAACTGATCACTATGACTTTATTGCTTTTATCGTTATATATGCCTATAATTGTGTACAGCACTTTGAGCTACATGACAATACGCTACGTGCTTTATAAATACTTACTTACTTACTTACTTACTTACTTACTTACTTACTTACTTACTTACTTACTTACTTACTTACTTACTTACTTACTTACTTACTTACTTACTTACTTACTTACTTACTTACTATCACATCAGCTCTGGAAACTAGAGTGATTAATTCGGTTTGAGAAAGAAGGGCAGCTAACTATTTAGCTACTGTCTGTAACTGCAATGCATTTTCTGCTTTGCAGTCCAATGTTCACCAAAACACACACTCACACACTTTATAATTTGTTCCTCAACGTTATATAGACAGGTAATGTTTTGTAAAATAACGTTACGTTTAGAATGGAATGAATATGGTGGGATGCTGGGGAGGCTACATCAACTCAAGGGACACCAACAAGCTCAACAAGCTGGTGAGGAAGGCTAGCTCTGTGGTGGGAGTCGAGCTACCTAGACTTGAGGTGATGGTAGAGAGGGGGATGATAAGGAAGCTGGATGCCATCATGGAGAACCCCTACCACCCCCTCTACGACGAGCTAGTCAAGATGAGAAGCTCGTTCAGCCACAGACTCATCCCCCCCCCGACACTCAACTAACCGCCTCGGACAGTCCTTCATACCAGCGGCCATCAGGCTCCACAACAGTGGGCAGCGACTAGCAGCCTCCAGGCCCCACAACAGGGGGCAGCGACAGCGACTGCTACCAGACATTGACCTGGGACTTATAGGAACCCAAGGGGGACAAAGTAGACTACCCTGGTACTTTGATTAATGTATACTCAGTAGATAGTAAATTATTATAACACTACCTCTTGCATACTGCACCTCATGTGACACTGTGAATAATGTGAATATTCCTCAGCTAGTCAGATAGTAAATTATATTGACCAAATTGTTTACACTGCCTGTGTTGTCTTTTACTACCTGTATACTGTGTTGTTTTACTACCTGTACCCCTCCCCCCCTCCCCCCCATGCTGCTATGATGCCTGAATTTCCCCAAGGGGATCAATAAAGGAATATCTTATCTTATCTTATCTTATCTTAATACATCAAGTATGCGTCAGCAAAGATCGTTAGCTCAAAGCTAATCCGGGCAGTTTTCATCCACTTCCGGTCTTTTAGAAATATGTTTTTATAGTGAAAATCATTACCAAAACGTCAGGAAAAACCTCACGGGAGCATTATAGACTGTCATACAAATGCTATAAGGTGGCAAGAAATGCACTATAAACAATACTTTGCGGCGTTGTTTCTCTTCTCAGCATTAGCCTTCATTAGCGTGGGTGGGTGGCAGAGCTAATGCTGGATGCCCAGTCAGGCTCCTCTAATGCTGGGTAAAAAAATCACTACAGCCCGGTGATTTTAAATGATTTAGCCTACCTGTAAAAACTGTTATTGTTTATCATTGAGATCCAACTTACTCACTGTATCAACTTCAGCCACCTTCTCTTCTCTTTGTCATCGGGAGGAAAGCGGTAATAAGATACCGTTTTGTTGACATGGTAAAAACAAAAGCCAACACAGCACAGCACTGCACCATTTTAATGCCTTTTGCCAATGCAGTCTGGAAGCAACCGGACACGGAAATCAGTGGCGGGAACAAAATGACGTACACATACACACTTACCATCCCTATATGCCCAAATTCTTGGCAATGAAACACACAGAGAAACATCTCAGTGGTTTAGGTACAAACTCCCTAACTCTATATACCAAATATCCAAAGAACACCTAATTTGGAATACCCTCAGTTTCAAACTGAATCAAAATGGTCTTTCTTCTCTGCTCCCCTTTTCATTCTTTCAGACTTTTTTTACACCCCTATTACGTTTGTCTCCCTTTAAATCTCTCCTCAGTTCCAACCCTCGCTGTCCACAACGCCCAGGACCCACCCTTCAGCTTTCCCACCCCCTGATACAGCCAATTGTATCAGTGTGAGAGGCCAGCCAAGCTGATAGCAACGCCGGGAGCTGGAATCCTAGTGTCTCCCGGTGTTGGTGACGAACGTAATCTCCGTGCGCCACCTGCCCCCCGAGTTTGGTTAACTTTAATGGCTCGATTTTTTTTAACTCCCCCTTCTCCCTCAAATCTCACCACTATTCAGCAATTCTGTCCTTTCTCCTACCCTGACCCACTTGAGCTACTTCCTTTCTCTTTCTTTCTTTTATGGCCCTTCCCCTTTGTCCATTCTTCTCCCCCGAACTCCTCTCCCTCACTACACTCTAGGGCTGACCCCTATTAGTCGAATAGTCAACTAATCGATCAAAAGGAGCCGTAGTCGACTGCCAACCTCTTAGTCGAAAAAAATATTATAATTTCTTTATTTTTTATTATAATTTTTTTTAATTTGATCATTCTTTCCAAAAGAAAAGAGGCCTAGAAGCGTGGCTAACGCTAATGGCACGCATACCAGAGGCTAACTGCCTAAGAAAACAGGCACAGAGGCACTGAAAGAGGATTTCACCCATCTAATGAACACACTAGACTAGACAAATATCAAGATGTATCCATCAGTGGACCAATTACATGCTTTTGCAGAGGACAAGAAGCCTTCCGTCGACTCCTTCAGACATTAAGCACCCCCACAGCCCAAATGGAATGATTAAAACACCACTCCGGACCTCTCCTTGCCACTGAGCAGCTTGTTAAAAAAGTCAACCAGGTTTGTCATCTAGAAATCTCGCCGTCGTCCTCTTCACATGTATAGCGAGCTGCCATGTTCTCTCGTCTGCTGATCCTGTGTACTCCTCCTCTGTGATCCAGGAAGTAGTCGAGCCCCGTAACCGGCTATGACGTACACGCCAAACAGGAAGTGACTGTCTGACTGTTGCACATTAACCCCCTTTTATTGTGCATGATTCACAGAATGTGACCACGATTTGACCTATAGGATTCAAATGAACTATTTGGATACCAGAACAAAAAGAGAGAAATGGGGTTTCAGTGAGCCCTTGGGTGTTGTTCTCTGCTCTAGATCATTCCAGCGCGGAGCTGTTAATCATCTGCCGGGGTTCTGCATTCCTTCTTTGAACGCTAGCTGTTTGTCCTCTGGCCCCGCCCAGCGCCCAAACACATGTTCATTCAAGATTTTTTATTTATTCTCCAAAAGTAGGGATGTCCGATATTATCGACCTACCGATATTGGCATAAAAATTTGATATCGGAAAATATCGGTATCAGGGTTTTTTTTTTTTTTTTTTTTACGCAAGAACACAGGACAACACGTCATACATTATCAGGAAATGAATCAATCATGCGAAAAAGAGAGTTGAGTGACTCTCACTCACCCGTCTTATTTAATAATACAACGTTTCCGAAGGAATGTTTGGATTAAACCAAGTGATATGAACTAGTGTGCAGTGATGCTGAACTTCCCAGCGGAACACAAGTTACTTAACGTTACACAGGTATGTTATGCACGTTAATTAAGCTATGCAGAGTGCAGGCCGTTAGCTTGCTAGCGTTAAGATAGCAGGAGCCGTCGGCCAACAAAGATATTGTTTCAACAAATGGATTCACAAAATGGATTACCATCCAAATGATATTGAAGCCTCCCGTGACCTCGGTTAGGTAGGACTGAAACCAACTTAAGGCTACACCTGAGATGCCCACGTACTGCGCTAGCCGTGACAGTAGGATCCTGTGATCCACGGTATCGAAGGCGGCTGTGAGGTCTAGGAGCACCAGGATCACAGGACTATGAGTAGGAGTGCCGTTTCAGTGCTATGAGATGTTTTAAAACCAGACTGGAATTGCTCATGGATGATATTTATGGGAAGGAAAGTCTGTAACTGAATATAAACTACTCGCTCAAGGACTTTGGACAGAAAAGGAAGTTGGGAGATGGGCCTGAAGTTGGGAAGAACAGAGGGGTCGAGATTTTTCTTTTTGATTAATGGCTGCACCACGGCGGGCATAAAGTCAGCATACAGTCGGCAGAATAAAAACAATGTATAAAATGCAGACATAAGAATGGGTATAATAATTCAAGATTCAAGATTCAAGGTGTTAATTTGTCGTATATGCACAGTTAAACAGACAGTTACTCTGTACAATGGAAATCTCACTTTGCTAGTCACCCCTTCACACAGAATCACAAAATATAGACTTAAGCTAGAATAAAAAAAATATTAAGACAATGTTTAATGCTAAAATAAAGAATCTTAAAAAACATAAAAAAGTTGAAAAGTTAGGCACGATCCAATCAGAAGAGGGGAACCCTACATGTTTTACTTATTTCAAGAAATCTTGCCAAGCCAAAATTAGCTTACTGCTTGTTTCAAGGACACATTTGCTTAGATTTTATTTCTTAGTTTTCTCAGACCATTTTTTGCAGTGTGGAGTCAAGCTCTCTCCTGATTGGATAAAGCGGGAACTGGATACCAGAAAATGTATGTTCTGTTTACTGCAGAGCAAAGGGACTGCAGAGACCCATGTTACTGACCACACACTACTATATCAGTCATGGCTGCAAAATAGAGCTATTATTTCAACACGTGTAGACCACTTATTCTTGCAGAAAAACAACATCACTTTGTTACAGCACCTTTCAATGTGAGTGTGGTCGTGGACTTTGTCATCTATCTATCATTCTATCCCATCACATCATATGGTGGAAAACTTACACAACAGGAGGCAGAGCAGTCCTCTGGTAACATAACCCCTAACTGCTCCCGATATGCAGGTTGGCACCTCTGCCGTCGGTGTGTGAATGTGTGAGTGAATGGGTAAAATGTGAGGAACAAATTGTAAAGCGCTTTGGATAAAAGCTGCTATGTAAATGCACAATTTTTACCATTTAAAAATTTAAAGCCTACAGGACATGCCGGTTACCGCTAGATCCATGCCAGACAGTGCTCCACATGCCCGTGTCTTGTTGAGTTGCTCTTGTAGTTGCAGGCAGCAGACACCAGAGGTCGTCCTCGTCATACAGGTCAGGGGCTCACACTGAGCCAGCCACCAGCGGTGGAAGAAATACACAGTTCTTTTACTTCCGTTTACCCACACAAATTAGTACTCTGGTCAAAAGTAAAAGTCCTCCATTCAAAATGCTTGCTATTGAATGTGCTTAAAGTATGCATTCTACATGACGTTTGTGTATAGTGCTTGGGAGCGTTCAAGCCTCGATCCATTGACCTCTGCTCCAAGTGGTCTGTACTGTGGTCCAGTTATGCTGCTCTGATTAAAGGTTATGTTAAAGTGGTATGTGGTCCAGTTATGCTGCTCTGATTAAAGGTTATGTTAAAGTGGTATGTGGTCCAGTTATGCTGCTCTGATTAAAGGTTATGTTAAAGTGGTATGTGGTCCAGTTATGCTGCTCTGATTAAAGGTTAAGTTAAAGTGGTATGTGGTCCAGTTATGCTGCTCTGATTAAAGGTTATGTTAAAGTGGTACATGTATGTGGTCCAGTTATGCTTCTCTGATTAAAGGTTATGTTAAAGTGGTACATGGTCCAGTTATGCTGCTCTGATTAAAGGTTATGTTAAAGTGGTATGTGATCCAGTTATGCTGCTCTGATTAAAGGTTATGTTAAAGTGGTATGTGGTCCAGTTATGCTGCTCTGATTGAAGGTTATGTTAAAGTGGTATGTGGTTCAGTTATGCTGCTCTGATTAAAGGTTATGTTAAAGTGGTATGTGGTCCAGTTATGCAGCTCTGATTAAAGGTTATGTTAAAGTGGTATGTGGTCCAGTTATGCAGCTCTGATTAAAGGTCATGTTAAAGTGGTATGTGGTCCAGTTATGCTGCTCTGATTAAAGGTTATGTTAAAGTGGTATGTGGTCCAGTTATGCTGCTCTGATTAAAGTAAAGTGGTATGTGGTCCAGTTATGCTGCTCTGATTAAAGTAAAGTGGTATGTGGTCCAGTTATGCTGCTCTGATTAAAGTAAAGTGGTATGCGGTCCAGTTATGCTGCTCTGATTACGTCCTCTTGAAGTCGACATAGGCTTAGAATGTGAAAGTATATAATCTTCATACATTTTTGCCATGTTTTCTATGAATGTAGTGGAGTAAAAAAAAGTTCAATATTTACTTTGAAATATAGTGGAGTGAAAAGTATAAAGTTCCCTAAAATGAAAATGCTATAAAGTACAAGTAGCTCAAAATTGTACTTAAGTACTTGAATAGAAATAGTTTGGGTCGT
>NC_140178.1:14797910-14822910 GCF_963971535.1 Notolepis coatsorum
TCATTATGAGGCTTACCAAGACAGTATTTGAGTTTGCAAGCTAACATTAAAGACAAAATAAAATACCCATGCATTTAGCATTTTTATATTATATATTAGATTTAGATTATTGGATTATTAGATTATATATTGCATATATTTAGCAATGAGATATTATATGATTTAGATATGAAATATGATGAATTGAAAATGGGGGACCCTGATGTAAACAAGACGAAAGTCTTTCTCTGGTCTGCATCCTCCAGTCCGCTGTTGACTGTTGTTGTATTGAGCTGTACTGTATTATTTGTACCCATGCTGCAATCTTTTAATAACGTTCTCATTCATTCAGTCGGCAAACAGAATCATTTTGATTGACAGTCGCGTCTGCCAATTACGTCACATCGCTTGCACCCGCCCTGCTGTTCTTAGCACCAATCGGAAAGCGCGTATTTATTTTTTACTTCCGCCATTGGAGAGCTCAATGACAATAACAATGGCAGCTCGCCGCGGCCGACGTTTAGCTTTTAGCTCCGCAGAAGGACTAAACGACTGGAGGCATAATGATTTTACTTCAACGGATGTTATAATAAAAGCCTTTCCATACATCTGTCTGATTGAAAACGTTATTAACAGACCGCAGAATGGGCACAACTGAGTCAGCACGGGCTGAGATATGAACGAGCTTGCTATATCTAGGTCGACCTCGGTCGGCACTATGTAAATACGCTGATGTTATTGAAAGTGTAACTATATAGATGTAACAAGTGCCTTGTTGCCTTGTATAGATAATTACACCCCATCACAAAATACACTTTAATACATTCCACTAATACTCCTAAACGTTTTATTTTATTGATTTAAGTTGATTTCATTCCTTTCGTTTTGTTTTATTGCACTTTTGGGAGTTAAGGCTTTTATTTTGACATCGACACACTTACTTTTCTGGTCCTCCGGGACACACATCCTGCCTGCTGTCTCGCGGTGAGTCAGTCCCACCTGGAACTCCGTGAGGTGAGCACTAATTATTATGTTCAGTGAAAGACTTCGGTCTAAAAGTTGTTAAATATTGTACGTTACATTCCTAAAACTGTGAAACGAGTTTGTAATGTAACTAATGTTGTTAATATGTACCTGTGCAGTTGTTTTGTGGGAGGTTTGACTGGGTAAAATGCACTTTAATAGCATGTAGGAAGTTTGCACACACGTGCACTGTTAACATGGAGTTAATGCAGTCACGTCTTTTCTCAACCATAGCTCACGTGCTGCAGTGCAGATGACTATTCCTAATGCTGGTGCATTGTGTTGCCTTTGTAACCTAACAGGTATGTGTGTACAGTAGCTCCCATGTGTCCGTTTTGTATTCAATTGTGTATATCTTTCCAATGTAATTCTATGTTAAAATGTGTCATTCTTATGAGCGAGTCCCACCTGGAACTCCGTGAGCTCACGTGCTGCAGTGCAGATGACTATTCCTAATGCTGGTGCATTGTGTTGCCTTTGTAACCTAACAGGAGGGAAATAAAGTCCGTCAACAGTCATCCATGTCTGTCGTCCTTAACACAACGCCGTCAGAGAGTACACCCATACTACACCGGTCACACGTGGTGCCGTTTGACCTCGGACAACGGACAACGCTCGCCTGTCCACCGGGGACGCTGTCTGCACGCCGCTTCTTCATTCAACTGGCTGTGCTGAGTACAACGTCGAACGTTAACGTGTGCGCATAGGATAAGCGCATATGTGATATTGGTTGTTTTTGTTTGATAATACTATGCTATAGATTGTAATTGTAAATATTATTGTAATGATACAGTAATTGGAAACGACACTAGTTGTACAAGACCATTGTATTTATTTTTTATTTTTCTTTCATCTGTTATGTATTGTGAATAGATAGCCTATGGTCTAATGTTCAAAGTTTGAGCAGTAACAAGTGTTGCTATCTAACACATGCCCACTGTAAATATAATTAGGAACTAATTTGTTTATATGGTTGGCTGGTAATGAGATATATATATATATATATATATTATTTCCCCCCCCCCCCCATCTGTTCTGGTAAATTGTGAATGGATAGCCATACAGTAGCCTACATGTATTCGTGTGTAGTCTAGTGTTTAAAGTCTGAGCAGTAACAAGCGGCCATTTAACACATTCACACATACTTTTCTTTTGTTTATAGCCCTCTAAAGCATTTTTATTTTTAATTCTTGAACATGTCTGAAGCAGGACCACCAGATCTGGAGATGGTGGGTATGATGCCTGTATATGGCAGGGGTCAGTCAGCTCTTATGTGTGGGAGGGGAAGACCTGTGGAACTGAGTCAGTCTACAGTTCGCCAGTCAGTGTTTGAAGCAGTGGGGCCAGTGGCCACATCTACTCCAATCACGCATGGCAATGATGCAGCCCCGCAACTCGCTAGGTCAGAGGATTTAGGCAGCCTCGTCACAGACCTTGCCATACAGATAGGAGAACAAATTGCATCTACTCTGCATGCCATGCACCAGACCAGTTATCAGCCCCAGGTCCCCGCCCCTGAGCCCAAGGTCCCCGCACCCCAACCACAATGTTTTTCTGGGTGTGCAGACATGTCAAGGATGAAAGTAATAGTGCAGGCGGAGACTAAACCACCTCCGTTCTTCAGAGGTGATCGCACTGAGCCAGTCTCCATACATGAGTGGGAAGACATGATGCTAGTGTATCTGTCTAGAGCGAGTTGTAAAACCGACAGAGAATTGTGTGATCTAGTGATGGGCAGGTTGACTGGTAAAGCTAGAGACATAGTGAAGGTGTCACTGCGTAGCCGGCCTGAGTTGTCTGCCAATATGACCCCTGCAGCTGTGTTTGACATTTTAAAGCGTAACTTCAGCGAGCTGACATACTCCAGTATGCCCATGGCCGACTTCTATGCCATGGTTCCCAGGCCTAGTGAGGGAGTGATGGATTACTGGGTCCGGCTGAATAAAGCAATCGATGTTGCAGATGAGTGTCTACGTCGCCGGGGTCGGTGTGTTGATGATGCGAGCGCCGAGGTCGTGATGATGTTGATCACGCACTGCCCAGATCCCAGTCTAGCTATGTCCTTCCAGCTGAAGCCTGTGGAGCAGTGGACTGCAGCTGAGGTCCAGGAGCGTCTAGATGGTTACCAGAGAGACCAAAGGAGATCCAGTTCACGGGCACAGCAGATTAACATCTCGGCATGCAGTCAGAGCCCCATGGCTGGTGGCCCATCCCCTCCTGTCCTGTATGGTGGGGCCCAGCAGTCTTCTGTTGTTGTGCAGTCACAGCAGCCTCCCTCCTTTGGCTCTTTTCATGAACAGCTTGGTGAGCCCCACAGGGTCTTAGCCGCAACGCAGGCCCTCAGCCCTCCTACACCCATCTTAATGACTCCTGCCCCGGCGAGTCCCCCCTCTGTAGACCCTGGCCTTCATCAGGTGGTTGACTTGTTAGACCGTGTGCTCTCACTGTGTTCGGCCTCGCTGGCCCCAGCAGTACAGGCTCAGCCTGGTCAGCCGTCTCGCTCCCACATCCAGCCGAGTAATGGGCAGACGTACCACTCACGCAACCAGGCCAGACCGAGTCAGCAGAGTTACTCGCGCAACCAGGCCAGACCAAGTCAGCAGGGTTATTCGCGCAACCAGGCCAGACCGAATCAGCAGAGTTACCCGCACAACCAGCACGACCCATGCGAAGTGTGTCAAGACAGCAGGCATAACACTTATCAACACTGTATGCTCTATCGGCTGTGCCACCGCTGTTTCCGCCCTGGTCACTATGAGGACTCATGCCCTGGCATCTCCCAGCCATCAGCTGGATCAGCATCTCCCTCCAACAGACCCGCTCAGACCCATCCTGTCAATGCTGCCCCTTTAAACTAGCCAGCCCATGCAATGAGAGGGATAGTATGGGCAAAGTGAATGAAACCCTCGAGAGAGAACCAGACTTAGAAGCCATCTATGTAAACAGCTGCAGATTACTTCCAGAAAACGAAACAGCCATCTTTGTTGGGTCACAGAGAGTGAACGGAGCTAGTGAACTGTTTTATGCTCCAGTGTTAGTCAGTGACAAGTACACATTGAGGGGGATGTTGGATTCTGGTAGTATGTCATGCACGCTCAGTGAGGAGGGTGAACAAAAGTTACAAACCGCTGGTGTTCTCCCTCGTGTCCAGCCGGCACCTGTGAATGTGGTGCTGGTTGGTTGTGGTGGCTTGACTACTCGACCAAAGTGTGTCTATGATTTGGAGATTGAAGTTTGTGGGTCAAAGTTTGTGGTTCCTACGTTGGTTGTGCCAGGTCAGAGAGACGAGTTTATAATTGGCACTAATGTAATCAAGTCCGTTCTCCAAAGGCTGAAGTCGACTGAAAAGTACTGGGAGCTTGTGTCCTGCAGAAACAGAGACCCTGAGTGTGAGAAGTTCCTTGAGCTCTTAAGCTGCACCTCCCGCTGGTCGGGCCCAGACCCGCCCGGGGTGATAGGCACAGTGAAGCTATGCCAGGCGGTTACCCTCCTCCCTCAGCAGGAGTATCTAGTGTGGGGGAAGCTACCAGCCAGTGCACATGTGTCTCCTGGGAGTACAGTCATTGTGGAGCCCACCTCAGCGAGGTCGGCCCCTCGCAACATCATAGTGGGGAGAGTGGTGACTCCCATGTGGGGCGACCGCTGGGTCCCCATGAAGGTCTTGAACCCGACACAGAGCCCCATCACACTCCGTCGTAATGCCAAACTGGCTGATGTCTCACCTTGTCTTGCTGTTGAAGATCTGTCCATCACTCAGGGCCTGTGTCAGCAGCAGTCTGGTGTCTCCAGCTCCTCCGCCTCTCCTGGCTCTTCGTTAGATGCTGAGCAGATGTTGGCCGACTGTGGACTGGAGGACGTGAACATCAAGTCATGTGATGTGTCTCCTGATGGGAAGAAGAGGCTAGCTGACCTACTGGTGACGTATCAAGATGTCTTCTCCAAGGACAAGCTGGACTGTGGAAAGGTCAAAGACTTTGTGCACCGTATCCACCTCTCGGACGACCGTCCGTTCCGCCTGCCCTTTAGGCGTGTCCCCCCAGCTGACTATCACAAACTGAGAGAGGTGTTGACTGAGATGGAGGTGAAGGGGATAATCTCCAAGTCGATGAGCGAGTATGCCTCACCTCTGGTCATGGTGTGGAAGAAGAATGGAGACCTCAGGATCTGTACGGATTTCCGCTGGCTCAACGCAAAGACCGTCAAAGATGCTCATCCGTTGCCCCATCAGTCCGACTGCCTTGCTGCCCTTGGTGGGAACGCTTTCTTTAGCACCATGGATCTGACCTCAGGGTTCTACAACGTCCCTCTCCATGTGTCTGACCGGCGGTACACTGCCTTCACAACACCACTGGGCTTGTACGAGTACAACAGACTCCCGCAAGGCCTGTGCAACAGTCCGGCATCTTTCATGCGTATGATGCTCGGCATCTTTGGCGACCTCAACTACTCCAGCCTCTTGTGCTACTTGGACGACCTGCTGGTGTTTGCGCCGTCTGAGGAGGAGGCGTTGAAGCGATTGGAGGTGGTCTTCTGCAGACTCAGAGTGAACAACCTCAAGCTCTCACAGAAGAAATGTAACTTCTTACAGAGGTCGGTCAGGTTCCTGGGTCATGTGGTCGATGCCAGTGGAGTCTCTGTCGACCAAGAGAAGGTCTCCGTCATCTCTGGCTTCCAGAGAGAGGATCTGATGGAGTCGGATGGCCGCACTCCCGCTCCGAAGAGAGTGAGATCCTTCCTCGGCATGGTGTTGTATTACCAAAATTTCATACATGGCTGCTCCAGTATAGCCAAGCCCCTCTTTGCCTTGACAGCTGGCCAGAAGAGAAAAGGGAAGACCAGTGCTGGTCGTACGAGAGCCGGTACGTTCCGGAAGCTGACTCCTGAGGACTGGACTCCCGCCTGTGAGACGGCGTTTGAGGAGCTCAAGAGGGCGCTCGTTGAATGTGTAGTGCTGGCTCACCCGGACTTTGAGAGGCCGTTCATCCTCTCCACTGACGCGTCGTTGGACGGTATTGGAGCAGTGCTCTCTCAAGTCCCTGTCGGGGAGGAGAAGGCCAGACCAATCGCCTTTGCGAGCAAGTCGCTCAGCCGCAGTCAAGCGAACTATCCTGCCCACAGACTGGAGTTCCTGGCCCTCAAATGGTCAGTGTGTGACAAATTCAGTCACTGGCTCAAGGGTCACAAGTTCACTGTGTGGACTGATAATAATCCACTCACGTACATCATGACCAAGCCTAAACTTGACGCATGCGAGCAGCGCTGGGTGTCCAAGCTGGCCCCTTACTGCTTCGACATCAAGCATGTGCCTGGGAGGCTGAATACAGTGGCCGATGCGCTGAGCAGAGATCCCTTCGTGAGGCCGCTCAGCCGGCGTCTCTTGACCGAGCCTTACTCCGCTCTTCTGGAGCAGGTGTGTGATGTGGAGAACAGGGGGGTGCAGGATATCTTCCGTCTGACATGCCAGCCCCAAGCTCTAGTGACCCCTTCTGGATGTGCGGTTGCTGATGTGTCCATGTCGGCGGATGAGACCTCCACGGTGCTTTCCTCCCAGGAAGACTGGGACTCTGCGCCAAGACACAGGGCAGTATCTATGGCGGGTCACCTGTCCACTGTTGTCACTGCCGACCACGACGCAGTCTCCTCCTTGTCGTTGGCCGATCTGCAGGCCCGCCAGCGAAAAGACGCCACCGTCTCCAGAGTCATCTTTTACGTTGAAAGGGGCCGCAGACCCTCCAGACGCGAGCGCTGCTATGAAGATCAGCCCGCCTTGAGGATGCTGAAGCAGTGGGAGAGGCTCGCTATGCAGAACGGCATATTGTACAGGGTTACGAAGGACCACATGACCAGGCACAAGAGGTTCCAGTATGTTCTGCCTGAGTCCTTGAAGTCGGAGGCGCTGTCTGGAGTGCATGACTTGGCTGGTCACCAAGGTCAACCTAGAACGCTGTCTCTCGTACGTCAGCGTTTCTACTGGTATGACATGGAGAAGGATGTGCGGGGCCATGTGAGGAACTGTCCCAGATGCGTACTCAGCAAGACTCCAGAGCCGGCGGCCAGAGCCCCTCTGGAGAGCATAATAACCTCTGCACCACTGGAGCTGGTGTGCATCGACTTCTGGTCAGCTGAAGATAATAACAACAAGTCTGTGGATGTTCTGGTCATAACTGACCACTTTACAAAGCTGGCCCACGCCTTCCCCTGCAGAGACCAGACCGCGAAGAAGGTTGCTAAAAAGCTGTGGGACAACTATTTCTGTGTGTATGGCTTCCCACAGCGCCTGCATTCGGACCAAGGAGCGAACTTCCAGAGTGAGTTGATGGCGGAGCTGCTGGAGTTAGCAGGGGTCACGCAGTCCCGGACCACTCCGTATCACCCTATGGGGAATGGTGGCACTGAGAGATTCAATCGGACCCTGGGTGGAATGCTGCGCTCCCTGCCATCGGAGTCTAAGCACAGATGGCCCCAGATGGTCCAGAGCCTGACCTTCGCCTACAATTGTACACAGCATGAGACGACTGGCTTTGCCCCCTTTTACCTGATGTTCGGGATGGTCCCGCGTCTGCCAGTTGATCTGCTGTTTAAGAATGTGCTCCAGGACGAGGTGGTCTGTGACTATGATGCCTATGTGAAGTCCCTGGCGGCCGATCTCCAGTCTGCTATGCTGTTGGCCCAGAGGCACACCTCAGTGGAACAGGGGCATCAGGCTGACCAGTACAACAAAAAGATGAAGGGCTTGCCCCTCTCGGTGGGTGATCGGGTCCTGGTGGCGAACAAGGGCGCCAGAGGGAAGCGGAAGCTGGCGGACAAATGGGAGCCGGACGTCTACACCGTCATTGCTTCCAGACCACAGTGCCACATATATCGGATCAGAGACCGGACTGGACGGGAGAAGACAGTCCACAGAAACCTCCTGCTTCAGGTCAACTTCCTCCCCTTGGACGGGTCATTTGATGATGAGGGTCTAGCCGCGGACAGCGACACCTGTGCGCCTGGTGAAGCCTCCCTCTCAGTCATGCCTGAAGCTAGTGCCTCAGACGCGGACGGTGTGGCGGCAGAGCCTTCCATGGGAGGTGGACCTGATGGGGGTCGCACCGCATCATGGGTGCAAGAGGAAGCCTCCCTCTCAGTCATGCCTGAAGCTAGCGCCTCAGACGTGGACAGTGTGGCAGCAGAGCCTTCCATGGGAGACGGGGATCGCACCGCATCATGGGTGCAAGAGCAGTCTTCAGTGGAGAGTGAGGATGACGGGCTACGTCCGTATTCCCCCCAGGGGATGTCCCCTGCTCTGAGTGAGCTTCCAGTGGCAAGTGCCGCCAGTCCCCCACTGTTGCTTGCTCCACCGAGTTCCCCCCCTGCTGTAGTCCAGCATGATGACAGTGTTGTGTCCACACAACCAGGGCGTACTCCTGAGCTAATGAGTGTCAGTGTGCCTGGTCAGAGCCAGGGTCCACAGACCACTGAACACTACACGTCCAGGTTCGGTAGGGTCATCAAGCCAGTCTTTCGGCTGATAGAGACAATGGTCCAACTTGAGAGTTTGATGGGCTTCGAGCCGCAAGCCTCTATCAGACGTGTGTGAGGTTGGCTGCAGTGTTGTGTATGGCGCTTACGGCCTGATACAGTGTCCTTTGTGGTGATAAGGAGTAACAGTTTTATTTATGTGTATGTGCCCTCGTCATGGTATGGTCAAGTGTAGCTGGATGGTGTATAAGGCACCGTCGTTATCCCTGGAGGTATGGTGGGAGTTGGCCACTCCTAGTGCCCTCCTGGCCTTTTATTAGGTGACAGGTATCGTTGGATTGTTCCGCAGTGTGTGGTTCTCATAGTAAGCTTGTGACTAGTGTGACACGAGGTAGGCACAGTTTTATTTTATTCGATGTAGGTGTAATTCTGTGGGGTGAATGTAACAAGTGCCTTGTTGCCTTGTATAGATAATTACACCCCATCACAAAATACACTTTAATACATTCCACTAATACTCCTAAACGTTTTATTTTATTGATTTAAGTTGATTTCATTCCTTTCGTTTTGTTTTATTGCACTTTTGGGAGTTAAGGCTTTTATTTTGACATCGACACACTTACTTTTCTGGTCCTCCGGGACACACATCCTGCCTGCTGTCTCGCGGTGAGTCAGTCCCACCTGGAACTCCGTGAGGTGAGCACTAATTATTATGTTCAGTGAAAGACTTCGGTCTAAAAGTTGTTAAATATTGTACGTTACATTCCTAAAACTGTGAAACGAGTTTGTAATGTAACTAATGTTGTTAATATGTACCTGTGCAGTTGTTTTGTGGGAGGTTTGACTGGGTAAAATGCACTTTAATAGCATGTAGGAAGTTTGCACACACGTGCACTGTTAACATGGAGTTAATGCAGTCACGTCTTTTCTCAACCATAGCTCACGTGCTGCAGTGCAGATGACTATTCCTAATGCTGGTGCATTGTGTTGCCTTTGTAACCTAACAGGTATGTGTGTACAGTAGCTCCCATGTGTCCGTTTTGTATTCAATTGTGTATATCTTTCCAATGTAATTGTATGTTAAAATGTGTCATTCTTATGAGCGAGTCCCACCTGGAACTCCGTGAGCTCACGTGCTGCAGTGCAGATGACTATTCCTAATGCTGGTGCATTGTGTTGCCTTTGTAACCTAACAGGAGGGAAATAAAGTCCGTCAACAGTCATCCATGTCTGTCGTCCTTAACACAACGCCGTCAGAGAGTACACCTAACTACACCGGTCACATAGAGACCTCTGAACAGGTCCTGCATTATTATTATTATAACGTTAATGCCACAAAACGAATGCCTTTGTTATCATAAGTAGTCACTTTTGATGCAGTAGTGTGTGTGTGGGGCGGCGCTGTTCAAAAGTGTCAACGTGTGGACCAGATTGACGCGACACAAGCCTCTTGGGCAAAACATCACGATATCCACGATACGTTTAAAAAGTGTATCGTTAATGAACTGTACCCGATATTTATATAATATCGTCATATCGCCCAGCCCTAGCGTGAGGCGTGGGAGGGTGTAGGCCAGCGTGAGGCGTGGGAGGGTGTAGGCCAGCGTGAGGCGTGGGAGGGTGTAGGCCAGCGTGAGGCGTGGGAGGGTGTACATGTGTCTGTAGACTGACTGACCAGAGAGCAGTGAGGACCCGTCTGTCTCTCTGTATGACAGACTGTAGAGCAGACCTGGGCATTGTACGGCCCGCGGGATGATTCTGACCGGCCCGCGAAAGATTACACGATAATAAAAAAATAAATAAAAAAAATATTTATTTTTTAATTTTTTTTTTTTTTTTACTTTTATTTTCATGTCAACGTTCACACGCACAATATACGCTTAGGAGACATGCTCAGAAGATGTTGGTTCTCTTTGGATCCACCTACATATGTGGCCGAACTGAAGAACACTAAAATGTGGAAATATAATAAGTGAAATGGGACACTTGATATTTTTTTTTCTTTTTTTTGCACAGTTCTGAAAACATTAAATGTTTAATATAGGCATGTAAAGTCAAAAAGGCTACAAAACTGGGACACTTTTCTTTACACAGTTTAGTGACTTGTTTTGTTTATTTTTGCTATAAGATGATGTGATGTCTTTAGAAGGCTAAGAAAATCCTTGTTTCAATAGTATATGAAACTCAAAATGCCCTTTGTTATGTTTCACATTTTGTTTATCATTTTGGAAATAAATTCTATTTGAATAAATTATATTTTTGAAAGCTAACCTCACCTTTTAATTGCCAAATAATAACATACACTCTTACCAGGGGTCAAAACAATGCCATTTACTGCTTTTTATATAGAAATAAAATGTATATTATGCATAATTGAGTTTGGAATTTTGGCCCGGCCCCCCAACATATTTTCAGTTGCTCATTCGGCCCCCCGGGAAAAATAATTGCCCACCCCTGCTGTAGAGGAGCAGTGAGGACCTGTCTGTCTCTCTGTATGACAGACAGTAGAGGAGCAGTGAGGACCTGTCTGTCTCTCTGTATGACAGACTGTAGAGGAGCAGTGAGGACCACCTGTCTGTCTCTCTGTATGACAGACTGTAGAGGAGCAGTGAGGACCACCTGTCTGTCTCTCTGTATGACAGACAGTAGAGGAGCAGTGAGGACCCGTCTGTCTCTCTGTATGACAGACTGTAGAGGAGCAGTGAGGACCCGTCTGTCTCTCTGTATGACAGACTGTAGAGGAGCAGTGAGGACCTGTCTGTCTCTCTGTATGACAGACTGTAGAGGAGCAGTGAGCACCTGTCTGTCTCTCTGTATGACAGACTGTAGAGGAGCAGTGAGGACCTGTCTGTCTCTCTGTATGACAGACTGTAGAGGAGCAGTGAGGACCTGTCTGTCTCTCTGTATGACAGACTGTAGAGGAGCAGTGAGGACCTGTCTGTCTCTCTGTATGACAGACTGTAGAGGAGCAGTGAGGACCTGTCTGTCTCTCTGTATGACAGACTGTAGAGGAGCAGTGAGGACCTGTCTGTCTCTCTGTATGACAGACTGTAGAGGAGCAGTGAGGACCCGTCTGTCTCTCTGTATGACAGACTGTAGAGGAGCAGTGAGGACCTGTCTGTCTCTCTGTATGACAGACTGTAGAGGAGCAGTGAGGACCTGTCTGTCTCTCTGTATGACAGACTGTAGAGGAGCAGTGAGGACCTGTCTGTCTCTCTGTATGACAGACTGTAGAGGAGCAGTGAGGACCCGTCTGTCTCTCTGTATGACAGACTGTAGAGGAGCAGTGAGGACCACCTGTCTGTCTCTCTGTATGACAGACTGTAGAGGAGCAGTGAGGACCTGTCTGTCTCTCTGTATGACAGACTGTAGAGGAGCAGTGAGGACCCGTCTGTCTCTCTGTATGACAGACTGTAGAGGAGCAGTGAGGACCTGTCTGTCTCTCTGTATGACAGACTGTAGAGGAGCAGTGAGGACCCGTCTGTCTCTCTGTATGACAGACTGTAGAGGAGCAGTGAGGACCTGTCTGTCTCTCTGTATGACAGACTGTAGAGGAGCAGTGAGGACCCGTCTGTCTGTCTCTCTGTATGACAGACAGTAGAGGAGCAGTGAGCACCTGTCTGTCTCTCTGTATGACAGACAGTAGAGGAGCAGTGAGGACCCGTCTGTCTCTCTGTATGACAGACTGTAGAGGAGCAGTGAGGACCTGTCTGTCTCTCTGTATGACAGACTGTAGAGGAGCAGTGAGGACCTGTCTGTCTCTCTGTATGACAGACTGTAGAGGAGCAGTGAGGACCTGTCTGTCTCTCTGTATGACAGACTGTAGAGGAGCAGTGAGGACCTGTCTGTCTCTCTGTATGACAGACTGTAGAGGAGCAGTGAGGACCTGTCTGTCTCTCTGTATGACAGACTGTAGAGGAGCAGTGAGGACCCGTCTGTCTCTCTGTATGACAGACAGTAGAGGAGCAGTGAGGACCCACCTGTCTGTCTCTCTGTATGACAGACTGTAGAGGAGCAGTGAGGACCCGTCTGTCTCTCTGTCTGACAGACTGTAGAGGAGCAGTGAGGACCTGTCTGTCTCTCTGTATGACAGACTGTAGAGGAGCAGTGAGGACCACCTGTCTGTCTCTCTGTATGACAGACTGTAGAGGAGCAGTGAGGACCTGTCTGTCTCTCTGTATGACAGACAGTAGAGGAGCAGTGAGGACCCGTCTGTCTCTCTGTATGACAGACTGTAGAGGAGCAGTGAGGACCTGTCTGTCTCTCTGTATGACAGACTGTAGAGGAGCAGTGAGGACCTGTCTGTCTCTCTGTATGACAGACTGTAGAGGAGCAGTGAGGACCTGTCTGTCTCTCTGTATGACAGACTGTAGAGGAGCAGTGAGCACCCGTCTGTCTCTCTGTATGACAGACTGTAGAGGAGCAGTGAGGACCTGTCTGTCTCTCTGTATGACAGACAGTAGAGGAGCAGTGAGGACCTGTCTGTCTCTCTGTATGACAGACTGTAGAGGAG
This sequence comes from Notolepis coatsorum, assembly GCF_963971535.1. Taxonomy (NCBI): domain Eukaryota; kingdom Metazoa; phylum Chordata; class Actinopteri; order Aulopiformes; family Paralepididae; genus Notolepis; species Notolepis coatsorum. Next base: position 14,810,887 of record NC_140178.1, read on the forward strand.
CAGTGAGGACCCGTCTGTCTCTCTGTATGACAGACTGTAGAGGAGCAGTGAGGACCTGTCTGTCTCTCTGTATGACAGACAGTAGAGGAGCAGTGAGGACCCGTCTGTCTCTCTGTATGACAGACTGTAGAGGAGCAGTGAGGACCTGTCTGTCTCTCTGTATGACAGACTGTAGAGGAGCAGTGAGGACCTGTCTGTCTCTCTGTATGACAGACTGTAGAGGAGTAGTGAGGACCTGTCTGTCTCTCTGTATGACAGACTGTAGAGGAGTAGTGAGGACCCGTCTGTCTCTCTGTATGACAGACTGTAGAGGAGTAGTGAGGACCCGTCTGTCTCTCTGTATGACAGACTGTAGAGGAGCAGTGAGGACCTGTCTGTCTCTCTGTATGACAGACTGTAGAGGAGCAGTGAGGACCTGTCTGTCTCTCTGTATGACAGACTGTAGAGGAGTAGTGAGGACCCGTCTGTCTCTCTGTATGACAGACTGTAGAGGAGCAGTGAGGACCTGTCTGTCTCTCTGTATGACAGACTGTAGAGGAGCAGTGAGGACCTGTCTGTCTCTCTGTATGACAGACAGTAGAGGAGCAGTGAGCACCTGTCTGTCTCTCTGTATGACAGACTGTAGAGGAGCAGTGAGGACCTGTCTGTCTCTCTGTATGACAGACTGTAGAGGAGCAGTGAGCACCTGTCTGTCTCTCTGTATGACAGACAGTAGAGGAGCAGTGAGGACCTGTCTGTCTCTCTGTATGACAGACTGTAGAGGAGCAGTGAGGACCTGTCTGTCTCTCTGTATGACAGACTGTAGAGGAGCAGTGAGGACCACCTGTCTGTCTCTCTGTATGACAGACTGTAGAGGAGCAGTGAGCACCTGTCTGTCTCTCTGTATGACAGACTGTAGAGGAGCAGTGAGGACCTGTCTGTCTCTTTGTATGACAGACTGTAGAGGAGCAGTGAGCACCTGTCTGTCTCTCTGTATGACAGACTGTAGAGGAGCAGTGAGCACCTGTCTGTCTCTCTGTATGACAGACTGTAGAGGAGGAGCAGTGAGGACCTGTCTGTCTCTCTGTATGACAGACTGTAGAGGAGCAGTGAGGACCTGTCTGTCTCTCTGTATGACAGACTGTAGAGGAGCAGTGAGGACCCGTCTGTCTCTCTGTATGACAGACTGTAGAGGAGCAGTGAGGACCTGTCTGTCTCTCTGTATGACAGACTGTAGAGGAGCAGTGAGGACCTGTCTGTCTCTCTGTATGACAGACTGTAGAGGAGCAGTGAGGACCTGTCTGTCTCTCTGTATGACAGACTGTAGAGGAGCAGTGAGGACCTGTCTGTCTCTCTGTATGACAGACTGTAGAGGAGCAGTGAGGACCTGTCTGTCTCTCTGTATGATGACAGACTGTAGAGGAGCAGTGAGGACCTGTCTGTCTCTCTGTATGACAGACTGTAGAGGAGCAGTGAGGACCTGTCTGTCTCTCTGTATGACAGACTGTAGAGGAGCAGTGAGGACCCGTCTGTCTCTCTGTATGACAGACAGTAGAGGAGCAGTGAGGACCCGTCTGTCTCTCTGTATGACAGACAGTAGAGGAGCAGTGAGGACCTGTCTGTCTCTCTGTATGACAGACTGTAGAGGAGCAGTGAGGACCCGTCTGTCTCTCTGTATGACAGACTGTAGAGGAGCAGTGAGGACATGTCTGTCTCTCTGTATGACAGACTGTAGAGGAGCAGTGAGGACCTGTCTGTCTCTCTGTATGACAGACTGTAGAGGAGCAGTGAGGACCCGTCTGTCTCTCTGTATGACAGACTGTAGAGGAGCAGTGAGGACCTGTCTGTCTCTCTGTATGACAGACAGTAGAGGAGCAGTGAGGACCTGTCTGTCTCTCTGTATGACAGACTGTAGAGGAGCAGTGAGGACCTGTCTGTCTCTCTGTATGACAGACTGTAGAGGAGCAGTGAGGACCTGTCTGTCTCTCTGTATGACAGACTGTAGAGGAGCAGTGAGGACCACCTGTCTGTCTCTCTGTATGACAGACAGTAGAGGAGCAGTGAGCACCTGTCTGTCTCTCTGTATGACAGACTGTAGAGGAGCAGTGAGCACCTGTCTGTCTCTCTGTATGACAGACTGTAGAGGAGCAGTGAGGACCTGTCTGTCTCTCTGTATGACAGACTGTAGAGGAGCAGTGAGGACCTGTCTGTCTCTCTGTATGACAGACAGTAGAGGAGCAGTGAGGACCTGTCTGTCTCTCTGTATGACAGACTGTAGAGGAGCAGTGAGGACCTGTCTGTCTCTCTGTATGACAGACAGTAGAGGAGCAGTGAGGACCTGTCTGTCTCTCTGTATGACAGACTGTAGAGGAGCAGTGAGCACCTGTCTGTCTCTCTGTATGACAGACTGTAGAGGAGCAGTGAGGACCTGTCTGTCTCTCTGTATGACAGACTGTAGAGGAGCAGTGAGGACCTGTCTGTCTCTCTGTATGATGACAGACTGTAGAGGAGCAGTGAGGACCTGTCTGTCTCTCTGTATGACAGACTGTAGAGGAGCAGTGAGGACCTGTCTGTCTCTCTGTATGACAGACAGTAGAGGAGCAGTGAGGACCTGTCTGTCTCTCTGTATGACAGACTGTAGAGGAGCAGTGAGGACCCGTCTGTCTCTCTGTATGACAGACTGTAGAGGAGCAGTGAGGACCTGTCTGTCTCTCTGTATGACAGACTGTAGAGGAGCAGTGAGGACCTGTCTGTCTCTCTGTATGACAGACTGTAGAGGAGCAGTGAGGACCTGTCTGTCTCTCTGTATGACAGACAGTAGAGGAGCAGTGAGGACCCGTCTGTCTCTCTGTATGACAGACTGTAGAGGAGCAGTGAGGACCACCTGTCTGTCTCTCTGTATGACAGACTGTAGAGGAGCAGTGAGGACCTGTCTGTCTCTCTGTATGACAGACTGTAGAGGAGCAGTGAGGACCTGTCTGTCTCTCTGTATGACAGACTGTAGAGGAGCAGTGAGGACCTGTCTGTCTCTCTGTATGACAGACTGTAGAGGAGCAGTGAGGACCCGTCTGTCTCTCTGTATGACAGACAGTAGAGGAGCAGTGAGGACCCGTCTGTCTCTCTGTATGACAGACTGTAGAGGAGCAGTGAGGACCTGTCTGTCTCTCTGTATGACAGACAGTAGAGGAGCAGTGAGGACCCGTCTGTCTCTCTGTATGACAGACTGTAGAGGAGCAGTGAGGACCTGTCTGTCTCTCTGTATGACAGACAGTAGAGGAGCAGTGAGGACCTGTCTGTCTCTCTGTATGACAGACTGTAGAGGAGCAGTGAGGACCTGTCTGTCTCTCTGTATGACAGACTGTAGAGGAGCAGTGAGGACCACCTGTCTGTCTCTCTGTATGACAGACTGTAGAGGAGCAGTGAGGACCTGTCTGTCTCTCTGTATGACAGACAGTAGAGGAGCAGTGAGCACCTGTCTGTCTCTCTGTATGACAGACTGTAGAGGAGCAGTGAGGACCTGTCTGTCTCTCTGTATGACAGACTGTAGAGGAGCAGTGAGGACCTGTCTGTCTCTCTGTATGACAGACTGTAGAGGAGCAGTGAGGACCTGTCTGTCTCTCTGTATGACAGACTGTAGAGGAGCAGTGAGGACCTGTCTGTCTCTCTGTATGACAGACTGTAGAGGAGCAGTGAGGACCTGTCTGTCTCTCTGTATGACAGACTGTAGAGGAGCAGTGAGGACCCGTCTGTCTCTCTGTATGACAGACAGTAGAGGAGCAGTGAGGACCTGTCTGTCTCTCTGTATGACAGACTGTAGAGGAGCAGTGAGGACCCGTCTGTCTCTCTGTATGACAGACTGTAGAGGAGCAGTGAGGACCTGTCTGTCTCTCTGTATGACAGACTGTAGAGGAGCAGTGAGGACCACCTGTCTGTCTCTCTGTATGACAGACTGTAGAGGAGCAGTGAGGACCTGTCTGTCTCTCTGTATGACAGACTGTAGAGGAGCAGTGAGGACCTGTCTGTCTCTCTGTATGACAGACAGTAGAGGAGCAGTGAGGACCTGTCTGTCTCTCTGTATGACAGACTGTAGAGGAGCAGTGAGGACCCGTCTGTCTCTCTGTATGACAGACTGTAGAGGAGCAGCGAGGACCACCTGTCTGTCTCTCTGTATGACAGACTGTAGAGGAGCAGTGAGGACCCGTCTGTCTCTCTGTATGACAGACTGTAGAGGAGCAGTGAGGAGGACCTGTCTGTCTCTCTGTATGACAGACTGTAGAGGAGCAGTGAGGACCTGTCTGTCTCTCTGTATGACAGACTGTAGAGGAGCAGTGAGGACCTGTCTGTCTCTCTGTATGACAGACTGTAGAGGAGCAGTGAGGACCTGTCTGTCTCTCTGTATGACAGACTGTAGAGGAGCAGTGAGGACCTGTCTGTCTCTCTGTATGACAGACTGTAGAGGAGCAGTGAGGACCACCTGTCTGTCTCTCTGTATGACAGACTGTAGAGGAGCAGTGAGGACCTGTCTGTCTCTCTGTATGACAGACTGTAGAGGAGCAGTGAGGACCACCTGTCTGTCTCTCTGTATGACAGACAGTAGAGGAGCAGTGAGGACCTGTCTGTCTCTCTGTATGACAGACTGTAGAGGAGCAGTGAGGAGGACCTGTCTGTCTCTCTGTATGACAGACTGTAGAGGAGCAGTGAGGACCTGTCTGTCTCTCTGTATGACAGACTGTAGAGGAGCAGTGAGGACCTGTCTGTCTCTCTGTATGACAGACTGTAGAGGAGCAGTGAGGACCTGTCTGTCTCTCTGTATGACAGACTGTAGAGGAGCAGTGAGGACCTGTCTGTCTCTCTGTATGACAGACTGTAGAGGAGCAGTGAGGACCCGTCTGTCTCTCTGTATGACAGACTGTAGAGGAGCAGTGAGGACCCGTCTGTCTCTCTGTATGACAGACTGTAGAGGAGCAGTGAGGACCTGTCTGTCTCTCTGTATGACAGACAGTAGAGGAGCAGTGAGGACCTGTCTGTCTCTCTGTATGACAGACTGTAGAGGAGCAGTGAGGACCCGTCTGTCTCTCTGTATGACAGACTGTAGAGGAGCAGTGAGGACCTGTCTGTCTCTCTGTATGACAGACTGTAGAGGAGCAGTGAGGACCCGTCTGTCTCTCTGTATGACAGACTGTAGAGGAGCAGTGAGGACCTGTCTGTCTCTCTGTATGACAGACTGTAGAGGAGCAGTGAGGACCTGTCTGTCTCTCTGTATGACAGACTGTAGAGGAGCAGTGAGGACCTGTCTGTCTCTCTGTATGACAGACTGTAGAGGAGCAGTGAGGACCTGTCTGTCTCTCTGTATGACAGACTGTAGAGGAGCAGTGAGGACCTGTCTGTCTCTCTGTATGACAGACTGTAGAGGAGCAGTGAGGACCCGTCTGTCTCTCTGTATGACAGACTGTAGAGGAGCAGTGAGGACCCGTCTGTCTCTCTGTATGACAGACTGTAGAGGAGCAGTGAGGACCCGTCTGTCTCTCTGTATGACAGACTGTAGAGGAGCAGTGAGGACCTGTCTGTCTCTCTGTATGACAGACTGTAGAGGAGCAGTGAGCACCTGTCTGTCTCTCTGTATGACAGACTGTAGAGGAGCAGTGAGGACCTGTCTGTCTCTCTGTATGACAGACTGTAGAGGAGCAGTGAGGACCCGTCTGTCTCTCTGTATGACAGACTGTAGAGGAGCAGTGAGGACCTGTCTGTCTCTCTGTATGACAGACAGTAGAGGAGCAGTGAGGACCTGTCTGTCTCTCTGTATGACAGACTGTAGAGGAGCAGTGAGGACCTGTCTGTCTCTCTGTATGACAGACTGTAGAGGAGCAGTGAGGACCTGTCTGTCTCTCTGTATGACATACTGTAGAGGAGCAGTGAGGACCTGTCTGTCTCTCTGTATGACAGACTGTAGAGGAGCAGTGAGGACCCGTCTGTCTCTCTGTATGACAGACTGTAGAGGAGCAGTGAGGACCCGTCTGTCTCTCTGTATGACAGACTGTAGAGGAGCAGTGAGGACCTGTCTGTCTCTCTGTATGACAGACTGTAGAGGAGCAGTGAGGACCCGTCTGTCTCTCTGTATGACAGACTGTAGAGGAGCAGTGAGGACCTGTCTGTCTCTCTGTATGACAGACTGTAGAGGAGCAGTGAGGACCCGTCTGTCTCTCTGTATGACAGACTGTAGAGGAGCAGTGAGGACCTGTCTGTCTCTCTGTATGACAGACTGTAGAGGAGCAGTGAGGACCTGTCTGTCTCTCTGTATGACAGACTGTAGAGGAGCAGTGAGGACCTGTCTGTCTCTCTGTATGACAGACTGTAGAGGAGCAGTGAGGACCTGTCTGTCTCTCTGTATGACAGACAGTAGAGGAGCAGTGAGGACCCGTCTGTCTCTCTGTATGACAGACTGTAGAGGAGCAGTGAGGACCCGTCTGTCTCTCTGTATGACAGACTGTAGAGGAGCAGTGAGGACCTGTCTGTCTCTCTGTATGACAGACTGTAGAGGAGCAGTGAGGACCCGTCTGTCTCTCTGTATGACAGACTGTAGAGGAGCAGTGAGGACCTGTCTGTCTCTCTGTATGACAGACTGTAGAGGAGCAGTGAGGACCTGTCTGTCTCTCTGTATGACAGACTGTAGAGGAGCAGTGAGGACCTGTCTGTCTCTCTGTATGACAGACTGTAGAGGAGCAGTGAGGACCTGTCTGTCTCTCTGTATGACAGACAGTAGAGGAGCAGTGAGGACCCGTCTGTCTCTCTGTATGACAGACTGTAGAGGAGCAGTGAGGACCCGTCTGTCTCTCTGTATGACAGACTGTAGAGGAGCAGTGAGGACCTGTCTGTCTCTCTGTATGACAGACTGTAGAGGAGCAGTGAGGACCTGTCTGTCTCTCTGTATGACAGACTGTAGAGGAGCAGTGAGGACCCGTCTGTCTCTCTGTATGACAGACTGTAGAGGAGCAGCGAGGACCCGTCTGTCTCTCTGTATGACAGACTGTAGAGGAGCAGTGAGGACCTGTCTGTCTCTCTGTATGACAGACTGTAGAGGAGCAGTGAGGACCCGTCTGTCTCTCTGTATGACAGACTGTAGAGGAGCAGTGAGGACCACCTGTCTGTCTCTCTGTATGACAGACTGTAGAGGAGCAGTGAGGACCTGTCTGTCTCTCTGTATGACAGACTGTAGAGGAGCAGTGAGGACCCGTCTGTCTCTCTGTATGACAGACTGTAGAGGAGCAGTGAGGACCCGTCTGTCTGTCTCTCTGTATGACAGACAGTAGAGGAGCAGTGAGGACCTGTCTGTCTCTCTGTATGACAGACTGTAGAGGAGCAGTGAGGACCTGTCTGTCTCTCTGTATGACAGACAGTAGAGGAGCAGTGAGGACCCGTCTGTCTCTCTGTATGACAGACTGTAGAGGAGTAGTGAGGACCTGTCTGTCTCTCTGTATGACAGACTGTAGAGGAGCAGTGAGGACCTGTCTGTCTCTCTGTATGACAGACTGTAGAGGAGCAGTGAGGACCTGTCTGTCTCTCTGTATGACAGACTGTAGAGGAGCAGTGAGGACCCGTCTGTCTCTCTGTATGACAGACTGTAGAGGAGCAGTGAGGACCTGTCTGTCTCTCTGTATGACAGACTGTAGAGGAGCAGTGAGGACCTGTCTGTCTCTCTGTATGACAGACTGTAGAGGAGCAGTGAGGACCTGTCTGTCTCTCTGTATGACAGACTGTAGAGGAGCAGTGAGGACCTGTCTGTCTCTCTGTATGACAGACTGTAGAGGAGCAGTGAGGACCTGTCTGTCTCTCTGTATGACAGACTGTAGAGGAGCAGTGAGGACCTGTCTGTCTCTCTGTATGACAGACTGTAGAGGAGCAGTGAGGACCTGTCTGTCTCTCTGTATGACAGACTGTAGAGGAGCAGTGAGGACCCGTCTGTCTCTCTGTATGACAGACTGTAGAGGAGCAGCGAGGACCCGTCTGTCTCTCTGTATGACAGACTGTAGAGGAGCAGTGAGGACCTGTCTGTCTCTCTGTATGACAGACTGTAGAGGAGCAGTGAGGACCCGTCTGTCTCTCTGTATGACAGACTGTAGAGGAGCAGTGAGGACCACCTGTCTGTCTCTCTGTATGACAGACTGTAGAGGAGCAGTGAGGACCTGTCTGTCTCTCTGTATGACAGACTGTAGAGGAGCAGTGAGGACCCGTCTGTCTCTCTGTATGACAGACTGTAGAGGAGCAGTGAGGACCCGTCTGTCTGTCTCTCTGTATGACAGACAGTAGAGGAGCAGTGAGGACCCGTCTGTCTCTCTGTATGACAGACTGTAGAGGAGCAGTGAGGACCTGTCTGTCTCTCTGTATGACAGACAGTAGAGGAGCAGTGAGGACCCGTCTGTCTCTCTGTATGACAGACTGTAGAGGAGTAGTGAGGACCTGTCTGTCTCTCTGTATGACAGACTGTAGAGGAGCAGTGAGGACCTGTCTGTCTCTCTGTATGACAGACTGTAGAGGAGCAGTGAGGACCTGTCTGTCTCTCTGTATGACAGACTGTAGAGGAGCAGTGAGGACCCGTCTGTCTCTCTGTATGACAGACTGTAGAGGAGCAGTGAGGACCTGTCTGTCTCTCTGTATGACAGACTGTAGAGGAGCAGTGAGGACCTGTCTGTCTCTCTGTATGACAGACTGTAGAGGAGCAGTGAGGACCTGTCTGTCTCTCTGTATGACAGACTGTAGAGGAGCAGTGAGGACCTGTCTGTCTCTCTGTATGACAGACTGTAGAGGAGCAGTGAGGACCTGTCTGTCTCTCTGTATGACAGACTGTAGAGGAGCAGTGAGGACCTGTCTGTCTCTCTGTATGACAGACTGTAGAGGAGCAGTGAGGACCTGTCTGTCTCTCTGTATGACAGACTGTAGAGGAGCAGTGAGGACCTGTCTGTCTCTCTGTATGACAGACTGTAGAGGAGCAGTGAGGACCTGTCTGTATCTCTGTATGACAGACTGTAGAGGAGCAGTGAGGACCTGTCTGTCTCTCTGTATGACAGACTGTAGAGGAGCAGTGAGGACCACCTGTCTGTCTCTCTGTATGACAGACTGTAGAGGAGCAGTGAGGACCTGTCTGTCTCTCTGTATGACAGACTGTAGAGGAGCAGTGAGGACCTGTCTGTCTCTCTGTATGACAGACTGTAGCCGGTTCACAGTTTGCGTCACTTCATCGATCTGTCTCTCTTTTTCCACGATGGCCGCGGCAAAGGGAATGACTCACCCCGATGACAGCGCCAAAGCAGGCGTGAACGAGAGATAGAGGGAGAGAGAGAGGGAGGGAGAAAGAGAGGGAGAGAGGGAGAGAGAGAGAGAGAGAATATGAACTTTGCCCTGCTTTCCTAAGGGGACCTTGTGAGGACGTGTAACTCCATACAATCATCTGATCCATTTTCCATAGATATCAAGTGACAGCGGCGGGTGGTATGCACATCCTGCCCCCCCCCCCCCCCCCCCCCCCCTCCCCCTCCCCCTCCCCCTCCCCCGTGTGCCAGAGAGCCTCTCTCTGCTGGAGGGAGAAAGAGAAAGCATAAACAGAGCCGCGCGGCGATGACGCAGGGCAGACTGGAAGCACACGCACCGTCCGTCCCAAGGACTCGCACCGACAACCACGGCACGTCTTACGGCTGTTTAGGCTGGACACACTGGTAAACACATCTTAAAGGGGAACTATCTTATAAATGGCCTTTTTGAGTGATTAGCATTGTTTCCTAGCTATGTGAACTTATATTAATATGATCTATGTCTCTAATTCTCATATTGGCGCATTCTTCCAATTCTCCTCTCACAATATTCACCCTCACTGAACTGAGTCATCTGAAAATGTGCTGATTTGTGATGTCAGAGAGACACCGCTGCATGATAATGTGGCTGTGTGGCATCAGGTACATGATGAGCTGCACACAGTGGTTTAGGAGCCCAGCCTCAAAACAGCTCGAGATCTTGAGGTAGAAAAATGCTGTTTTTGAGGACTTGATTAGAAATACAAAACAATGAATAAAAAAAAAAAAAAATTACAGAGGTGTTCCATAGACTCACAGAAATTGTGTAAAAGTGCCCAAATAGTGAAAGAAATAGTAAAATAGTTCCCCTTTAATGCTCTTTAGGCTGGACACACTGGTAAACACATCTTAACGCTCTTTAGGCTGGACACACTGGTAAACACATCTTAACGCTCTTTAGGCTGGACACACTGGTAAACACATCTTAACGCTCTTTAGGCTGGACACACTGGTAAACACATCTTAATGCTCTTTAGGCTGGACACACTGGTAAACACATCTTAATGCTCTTTAGGCTGGACACACTGGTAAACACATCTTAATGCTCTTTAGGCTGGACACACTGGTAAACACATCTTAACGCTCTTTAGGCTGGGCACACTGGTAAACACATCTTAATGCTCTTTAGGCTGGACACACTGGTAAACACATCTTAACGCTCTTTAATAATAAATAATAATAAATCAAATTTATATAGCGCCTTTCATAGAACCCAAGGTCGCTTTACAATCAGGACAAAAAATAGGGCAAGGAAAGTAGGGGGGGAGGGGGAAAGGGGATGAGGGAAAGTAGGGGATAATGGACCTAATTTAATCTAAAACTAACTGATGGGGAAAGCCTTGGTGAAGAGGTGTGTTTTTAGAGCGGATTTGAAGGTGTCCAGGGTTGGGGCGTTGCGGATTTCGGGGGGGAGAGAGTTCCAGAGGGTAGGGGACGCCACGCTGAAGGCTCTGTCCCCAAAAGTCCGTAACCTGGTGCGAGGGATGGAGAGGAGACCTAGATCAGAGGATCGTAGGTTCCGGGATGGAGTGTACTGGTGGAGGAGATCAGACAGGTACCGGGGGGCGAGGGCATGGAGGGATTTGTAGGTGAGGAGCAGGAGTTTGAAGGTGATGCGGAACCTGACTGAAGCCAGTGGAGATGGATGAGGGTGGGGGCTCTTTAGGCTGGACACACTGGTAAACACATCTTAATGCTCTTTAGTCTGGACACACTGGTAAACACATCTTAATGCTCTTTAGGCTGGACACACTGGTAAACACATCTTAATGCTCTTTAGGCTGGGCACACTGGTAAACACATCTTAATGCTCTTTAGGCTGGGCACACTGGTAAACACATCTTAATGCTCTTTAGGCTGGACACACTGGTAAACACATCTTAATGCTCTTTAGTCTGGACACACTGGTAAACACATCTTGATGCTCTTTAGGCTGGACACACTGGTAAACACATCTTGATGCTCTTTAGGCTGGACACACTGGTAAACACATCTTAATGCTCTTTAGGCTGGACACACTGGTAAACACATCTTAATGCTCTTTAGGCTGGACACACTGGTAAACACATCTTAATGCTCTTTAGGCTGGACACACTGGTAAACACATCTTAATGCTCTTTAGGCTGGACACACTGGTAAACACATCTTAATGCTCTTTAGGCTGGACACACTGGTAAACACATCTTAAGGCTGGACACACTGGTAAACACATCTTAATGCTCTTTAGGCTGGACACACTTAACACATCTTAAGGTCCTTTAGCAGGGCCCGAAATTTACTTTTTGACTCACCGGCCAGTGGCGGGTAGATGGGAAAAATCTACCCGCCAAGCATATTTCTTACTGGCCAAAAAAAACACATGTTTGTGTCACATATATATATAAAATGTAAAGACTAACTCAAAAGAGACACATATATCTATGTGTACATGTAAGTAAGCACAGATAACTTAATATAACGTTTAGAAACAGCAGCAGTCTTTCAAGTGTATTTTATAGGTATGTGCTTGTTTGTCAGGTCTATGTAAAGAGATCAGTATACAGTACAGGTAGTGCAGGAATACTTGCATGATTGACAGCCTTTATGGTGGTTGTATTTAATTGGATGTCCTTTTCTGTACAGTTGCACATTGCTGTACTCCACCCGGTCCCAGTAGGTATGGGAGTTTTCCATTATTTGTCATATTTTCAAACTCTCTTTGGGT
>NC_140178.1:14827910-14831544 GCF_963971535.1 Notolepis coatsorum
TGCATACCGTACACATGCACAAACATAAATGAGAGTACACATAACTAAGATACACAAACACAAACAAATATGCATAGATGGACACACACACACACACACACATACGCATAAATAAGAGCACACATAACAAAGATGCACAAACATGCATACCGTACACATGCACATAAATAACTTAAGATACACAAACACAAACAAACATGCATGATCGAATCATCTTGGTTGATGCAAATGTATTGTTAAAACACGGTTAATCGAATACCATTGAGGTTAGGAGTCCGGTAGAGGACTTGACGTTCTCTGTCCTCTCTCTCTGTGGGGGTCACCTTCTAATCTCCTTGCTTCTCCTCTCTTCCCTTCTCCTCTCCTCCCTTCTCCTCTCTTCCATTCTCCTCCCTTATCCTCCCTTCTCCTCCCTTCTCCTCCCCTCTCCTCCCCTCCCTTATCCTCCCCTCCCCTCTCCTCCATTATCCTTCCCTCTCCTCCCCTCCCGTATCCTCCCCTCTCTTCCCCTCTCCCCCCTTCTGCTCCCCTCTCTTCTCCTCTCTTCCCCTCTCCATCCGGGATGAAAAGGGGACGGGATGACGGGGTGAGGGGTGAAGGGATGAGGTTACAGGGAGGTGTTAACAAAAGGCAGCGAAAAAGGACATTTTCCACAACACGCGGTCGGTATCTCGGCCCCCGAATCACGGCCCCCTTCCTTCTAAACCCGGGCCAACTCTCCCCCTCGTCTCCCCAAACCACAGCTCCCCTCTCTCACGCTCCGCTTCAGCCCGGGTGAGGCGGGCAACCTGAGCCTGCCCCCAGAGGCAGACCAAGCGAACCAATCGAGGCACACCTCTCCCCTCTCTCGCACACCTCTCCCCTCTCTCGCACACCTCTCCCCTCTCTCGCACACCTCTCCCCTCTCTCGCACACCTCTCCCCTCTCTCGCACACCTCTCCCCTCTCTCGCACACCTCTCCCCTCTCTCGCACACCTCTCCCCTCTCTCGCACACCTCTCCCCTCTCTCGCACACCTCTCCCCTCTCTCACACACCTCTCCCCTCTCACACACCTCCCCCCTCTCTCGCACACCTCTCCCCTCTCTCGCACACCTCTCCCCTCTCTCGCACACCTCTCCCTCTCTCGCACACCTCTCCCCTCTCTCGCACACCTCTCCCCTCTCTCACACACCTCTCCCCTCTCTCGCACACCTCTCCCCTCTCTCGCACACCTCTCCCCTCTCTCGCACACCTCTCCCTCTCTCACACAGCTCTCCCCTCTCTCGCACACCTCTCCCCTCTCTCGCACACCTCTCCCCTCTCTCGCACACCTCTCCCCTCTCTCACACACCTCTCCCCTCTCTCACACACCTCTCTCCTCTCTCACACACCTCTCCCCTCTCTCGCACACCTCTCCCCTCTCTCACACAGCTCTCCTCTCTCACACACCTCTCCCCTCTCTCACACACCTCTCCCCTCTCTCGCACACCTCTCCCCTCTCTCACACACCTCTCTCCTCTCTCACACACCTCTCCCCTCTCTCACACACCTCTCCCCTCTCTCGCACACCTCTCCCCTCTCTCGCACACCTCTCCCCTCTCTCACACACCTCTCCCCTCTCTCGCACAACCTCTCCCCTCTCTCGCACACCTCTCCCCTCTCTCGCACACCTCTCTCCTCTCTCACACACCTCTCCCCTCTCTCACACACCTCTCCCCTCTCTCGCACACCTCTCCCCTCTCTCACACACCTCTCCCCTCTCTCGCACACCTCTCCCCTCTCTCGCACACCTCTCCCCTCTCTCGCACACCTCTCCCCTCTCTCACACACCTCTCCCCTCTCTCGCACACCTCTCCCCTCTCTCACACAGCTCTCCCCTCTCTCGCACACCCTCTCCCTCTCTCGCACACCTCTCCCCTCTCTCGCACACCTCTCCCCTCTCTCACACACCTCTCCCCTCTCTCACACACCTCTCTCCTCTCTCACACACCTCTCCCCTCTCTCGCACACCTCTCCCCCTCTCTCACACAGCTCTCCCCTCTCTCACACACCTCTCCCCTCTCTCACACACCTCTCCCCCTCTCTCGCACACCCTCTCCCCTCTCTCTCACACCTCTCTCCTCTCTCACACACCTCTCCCCTCTCTCACACACCTCTCCCCTCTCTCACACACCTCTCTCCTCTCTCACACACCTCTCCCCTCTCTCGAACACTCTCTCCTCTCGCACACCTCTCTCCCCTCTCTCACACACCTCTCCCCTCTCTCACACACCTCTCCCCTCTCTCGCACACCTCTCTCCTCTCTCACACACCTCTCCCCTCTCTCACACACCTCTCTCCTCTCTCGCACACCTCTCTCCTCTCGCACACCTCCTCTCCCCTCTCTCGCACACCTCTCCCCTCTCTCACACACCTCTCCCCTCTCTCACACACCTCTCCCCTCTCTCACACACCTCTCCCCTCTCTCCACACACTCTCCCCTCTCTCGCACACCTCTCCCCTCTCTCGCACACCTCTCCCCTCTCTCGCACACCTCTCCCCTCTCTCACACACCTCTCCCCCTCTCTCACACACCTCTCCCTCTCTCACACACCTCTCCCCTCTCTCACACACCTCTCCCCTCTCTCGCACACCTCTATCCCCTCTCTCACACACCTCTCCCCTCTCTCACACACCTCTCCCCTCTCTCGCACACCTCTATCCTCTCTCACACACCTCTCCCTCTCTCTCACACCTCTCCCCTCTCTCGCACACCTCTATCCTCTCTCACACACCTCTCCCCTCTCTCGCACACCTCTCCCTCTCTCGCACACCTCTATCCTCTCTCACACACCTCTCCCCTCTCTCACACACCTCTCCCCTCTCTCGCACACCTCTCCCTCTCTCGCACACCTCTCCCCTCTCTCACACACCTCTCCCCTCTCTCACACACCTCTCCCCTCTCTCGCACACCTCTCCCCTCTCTCACACACCTCTCCCCTCTCTCGCACACCTCTCCCCTCTCTCACACACCTCTCCCCTCTCTCGCACACCTCTCCCCTCTCTCACACACCTCTCCCCTCTCTCGCACACCTCTCCCCTCTCTCACACACCTCTCCCCTCTCTCGCACAGCTCTCCCCTCTCTCACACACCTCTCCCCCTCTCTCGCACACCTCTCCCCTCTGCTCACACACTCTCCCCTCTCTCACACACCTCTCCCCTCTCTCACACACCTCTCCCCTCTCACACACCTCTCCCCTCTCTCACACACCTCTCCCCTCTCTCACACACCTCTCCCCTCTCACACACCTCTCCCCCTCTCTCGCACACCTCTCCCCTCTCTCGCACGGCTCTGGTGGAGGGGACAACAATCTTAGAGAGCTCATTAATAATAATCTACCTTGTGCTATAGTCTGTATGATAGCATCTACAATAGTGCTGTATATACCGTGTATATACATTTATATATTTATATTCACTGCATATATATGTATATCCATATCTGTCTGAATATACCTGTATATAATCCTTCTATATATCTACTTATACACCTGCATATAACTCATAACTCTGTATGATGGCATGTACAATTATACTGTATATACCGTATATATATTTATTCTTACCGTATATATATCTCTATCCACCTCTGTCTGTATACATACCTGCATATA
>NC_140178.1:14831744-14860216 GCF_963971535.1 Notolepis coatsorum
TCTGTGAATTCCAGAATGGCAGAAATAGCCACTGTACTAAAAAAAAAAAACAATAAAATGAATGTTTGAATATTTGTACTTTTTCCCCCCGCTCTGCCTTATTATCACATCAGCAAACCCACACATTTCATGTTGGTTTTATGTTATATAATTAGATATTATATAGATATGCATGCACACACACACACACATAGACACATTTAGTCTCAGTCAACAGTGCAGGTCGTCTCAGGAGTGGCCAGCCCACCGGTGACTTGGTAAAGTATGTTAAATAGAGGCGTGGTTGGAAAAGTTGAGTTGAGTTGAAACATCAACATTGAAATGAGAAGTGATTTAACTCCTGACTTTCTCTTTCTGTTTTTGGAAGATTCTACCAAAGCTCTGCCAGTTCCTCTCCCCACGTCCAGTGTTCGCCTTGTCCCCCCCCCCCTCTCTCTCTCTCTCTCCCTATCCTGCCTCTCTTTCTATCCCTCTCTCTCTTGCCTCTCTTTCTCTCTTGCCTCTCTCTCCTGCCTCTCTTCCCCCCTCTCTGTCTCTCTCTCCCCCCTCTCTCTCTCCTGCCTCTCTTCCCCTCTCTCTGTCTCTCTCCTGCCTCTCTTCCCCTCTCTGTCTCTCTCTCCTGCCTCTCTTTCTCTCCTGACTCTCTCTTCCCCCCTCTCTGTCTCTCTCTCTCCCCCTCTCTCTGTCTCTCTCTCCTGCTTCTCTTCCCCTCTCTCTGTCTCTCTCTCCTGCCTCTCTTCCCCTCTCTCTGTCTCTCTCTCCTGACTCTCTCTTCCCCCCTCTCTGTCTCTCTCTCTCCTGCTTCTCTTTCTCTCCTGACTCTCTCTTCCCCCTCTCTGTCTCTCTCTCTCCCCCCTCTCTCTGTCTCTCTCTCCTGCTTCTCTTTTGCCCCCCTCTCTGTCTCTCTCTCTTCTGCCTCTCTTTCTCTCCTGACTCTCTCTTTCCCCCCTCTCTATCTCTCTCTCCTGCCCCCCACCTCTCTTCTGCCTCTCTTTCCCCCTCTCTGTCTCTCTCTCCTGCCCCCACCTCTCTGCTGCTTCTCTCTCTCACCCTCTCCTCCCTCTCTCTCTCTCTCTCTCTCTCTCCCCCTTGCCCCTCTCTCTCTCTGTGCCTTTGGAGTGCAGTAGAGCGTGATGGGCCGTGTTTCGGGGGTCACGCTGCCACGCGATGCTCGGCCAGATACAGGCTGGCTTTTCATGTCCTCCCGCTCTCCCTCCAATCTACTGCCAGGCCCAGTGAGGAGGAGAAAAGACCAGAGAGAGGGGAGAGAAAGAGAGAGGAGAGAGGATAGAGAGAGGGAGAAAGGAGAGAGAGAGTGAGACAAGAGAGAGCTACAGTGGGTGTGTGTGTGCGTGCGTGCGGTGTGTGCACGGGGACGTGGGGAGCAGGAAAAGGTTCCCAGTAATGAAGGAAGTAATGGAGCAGTGGCAGAGAGGAGGCGGGTAGGGGGAGGGCGGGTAGGGGGAGGTGGGGGAGACGGGGGAGATGGGCGTGGGGCTCCAGGCAGGAAGGAATGCGATGGTGGTTTCAGTCCTGTTTTGTTTCATAATACTGTAACTAAGGAGACACATTTCATTCCAAGGCAACGTATATATATGTACCGTATCGCGGCCCCGCGCGCTCGTGTGTCGACGATCCGCGTCGAGGGTCTTTGTTGCCGTGTTCGTGGGCGTATGTTTAAGGGGGGGGGTGGGGGGGTTGCATGGGACGTGTCCGCCTCGATATTGAGAAGAGGTCATTTTGTCCACCCTCAAAAAATTTAGGTAATAGGAAAGACAACCCCCTCCCCAAAAGAAAAGAGGTCAAAACATGTATATAATCCTTCTTACCTGTAACTATATATCAACCAACAATTTCAGACACCCCCCCCTACAGGACCGTACCATCTCAACCTTGCAGGCGTGCATGAAAGGTACACCAGAATGCAGGAAATGGACATGTTTGACGCTCCAAATTTCCTGGGGGAAGGAATGGACCTCCAGACCCCCCCAGCTTACAGCTGGGCTTACAACCAACCCGCTGAAACCGACCCACGCCCTTGGCCCCCGTGTTTACGTGCGCGACTGAGCCCAGAGAGAGAGAGAAAGGCGAGAAGAGCCGCGTCACTATGCCGCGAGCCTGGGCTCTCTGTCAAAACGCCACGTCTGGGTTCACTCCCCGCGCCGCTTCGTTTATCCAAACGTACTAGGGAGGCTGGTGATGCGGTTGTTGAGATCAGCGTGGAGGAGGAGGCCCGTCCAACCCGGAGAGAGAGGCAGAGACTGAGTGAGAGGGCCTCCCTGATGAGGCACACATGAGCTATTAGAAGCTATTATGCACTTTATGCTACTATAGGGAATCGACCTTGCCTATATTACTACTACGGTGGCTCAGGAGGTATAGAGTGCCTGGTTGTCTGGTAATCGGAAGGTTCTCGCTCCTCCCAGGCAGCAGTGTTGTTGAAGTGTCCTTGAGTGTGAGACACTTAACCCCCGACTGCTCCCCGATGAGTGGGTCGGCACCTCGTATGGGTCGCCTCCGCGCCGTGAATGTGTGGAACAAAAAAAAATTGCAAAGTGCTTTGGATGAAAGCGTTATATATAAATGCACTGTTTACCATTTACTACCTACTAGGGCTGACCCCTATTAGTCGAATAGTCGACTAATTGGTTGAAAGGAGCCGTAGTTGACTGCCAACCTCTTAGTCGAATACAAAAAAACAAACAAAAAAATTATAAAGAAATATTTTTATTTTTATTTTATTTTATCATTCTTTCCAAAAGAAAAGAGGCCTAGAAGCGTGGCTAACGCTAATGGCACGCATACCGGAGGCTAACTGCCTAAGAAACAGGCACAGAGGCACTGAAAGAGGAGTTCACCCATCTAATGAACACACTAGACTAGACAAATATCAAGATGTATCCATCAGTGGACCAATTGCATGCTTTTGCAGAGGACAAGAAGCCTTCAGTCGACTCCTTCAGACATTAAGCACCCCCCACAGCCCAAATGGAATGATAAAAAAAAATATAAATATATATATATATATTATTATCCTTTTTTTTTTTATGGTCGACTAATAGTCGACTAACGGCACATTTTGGCCAATCATAGTCGACTATCCAAATCCTTAGTCGGGGACAGCCTGCCTACTACCTACTATGCTAATCTGTCTATACCGCCGCGCACTCGAGACTGTAGCCGCACGACAAGTTCGACACTGTTTTTTGACTAACAATCTTACTCACCCTTAGCTGCCAGAGTTGTACCCTTGTTGACGTACACAACTTGTAAAGTCGCTTTGGATAAAAGCGTCGTCGGCTAAATGACTAACAGGTAAAATGTAAACATGAGAGCAGTAGCTCAGATCTGTGTGGTTGTTGTTTAGATCGAGGCCGATTGAGCCCTTTAATCTCAGCCTGCGAGGAGCCATTAAGGGCAGCTGCACGCTCCATTGTGAATGGAAACAAAAGGGCGCTTTCTTTCTCCCTCGCTCTCGCCCCACACTTAACCGCAGCGGGGGAGGGAGGGGGGTGGGGGGATTCCTTGATAAGGTTTTTTTTTCTTCTTCATTTTATTCCCTCTTTCTAGGTTAGGTATTAAATAGAACTGTGGGGCTAAGAATAAGACGGTGTTGAGTGAGTGAGTTATGCGATAAGTGCGTTCCTCCAGCAGACCTGCGCGTCCGTCCGCTCAGCCTCAGCGGGGGCCACCTGCAGCATTCCTGCTCTCTCCGTCTGACGTCGATAACATCGCCCCCCGGAGGACGGAGGCGTCCCCACGACTCCGCCCCCGACCGACCACACCGGCACGTCGCTCTTCTTCAAAGTGACGATGTAGCTCCTCCTCCTCCGATAGAGATGTGAAACTCCCCCCCCCCCCCCCCATCCCCCCTCGCTCCCAAGTCCACAGAACAGCTCACACGATAAAGCAAAATGGTCGTTAACCCCCATCAATCTGCTTAATGTTGTTAATCGACTGGACTGTGGAGAAGGGGAGAAATGTGTGAAATTTTTCTTTTCTTTTTGGGTTAAGTAAGGGCTTTTCGCCGACGGCATCACGGACGCGGCCTCTGCAACTCAGCCGGGCCTTATCCCCCACACTGCAACAAGCCCCAATTCCTAATAGAATTATAAAGGATTAATGGGCTCTTTAGTGTTCGCTCCGGTTCAGGCCTGCTCCCACCGCTCCTCTGCTGTGCATATGTCTCCATCCCCCCCCCCCCAAGTAATGACAGTCTGTGAATGCACTGGCTGCAGCCATTAGGGCTCCAGGAGCAAGCACATTGTGTCCCGTGCAGCCATTAGGGCTCCAGGAGCAGGCACATTGTGTCCCGTGAAGCCATTGGGGCTCCAGGAGAAGGCACATTGTGTCCTGTGCAGCCATTATGGCTCCAGAAGCAGGCACATTGTGTCCCGTGCAGCCATTAGGGCTCCAGGAGCAGGCACATTGTGTCCTGTGCAGCCATTAGGGCTCCAGGAGCAGGCACATTGTGTCCCGTGCAGCCATTATGGCTCCAGGAGCAGGCACATTGTGTCCCGTGCAGCCATTAGGGCTCCAGGAGCAGGCACATTGTGTCCTGTGCAGCCATTAGGGCTCCAGGAGCAGGCACATTGTGTCCCGTGCAGCCATTAGGGCTCCAGGAGAAGGCACATTGTGTCCTGTATGAGCCTGTGAAAGGCATTAGTCTCCATGCTAGATAAATCTCCCGGCCCAGCCCCCTACCCCCACCCCCCCGTTCTCACACTGTTTCTTGGGGAATAGGATGTGCCAGGCCAAGCTCCAGGGCGGGCTCATTGGAGAACCATGGACAGCCCCCCCCCCCCCCCCATCCCCACCCTCCAAACTGATCTCCAGAATAGCTCGCAGGAACCTACAGGTGGATGGCACGCAGGGGCGTGATGGCTATCTGTCTGACGTGGCACCGCGTGGAGGGTGTCTCCGCGGACACGTAAGCAGCCGCATTCAGGTCAGCGGCCCGGCGCATACCTGGGAGGGGAGCGCACACCTATACGCCCGTGGTATCTGATGGGGATAGTGTCGGTATGCTATGCGTATCTGATCTGGGATCTGGCTCTCCTCCACGTCTCCTCTCTGCTCTACATTCTCTACTGTACGCCGAGGACTGTGTTGAATTATTGATGTAAATCTTTATTTTTCTAATACTAATACATTGAATGAATGAATTTCGAAGAACAATACAAAATAATCAAGAAATAACTGTCAAATTTGTTTTAAATAATGTAAGTAATAATAATAAAATAATGAACAAAACAGTCTCTTGTTCGAAAAGGAATAGGAAGAAGCAAGATGCTGATCAGGTCCTACCCCCTTATTACAATAAAACCTTAACACATTTTTCAAACACAGTGTTCAATTGTCCAACAAAATCATCTGCAAAAAAAATAAATCACTGGTCCATCGTTCAAGTTTCATCGTTCAAGTTTCACTTTACTTTCGTTTTTGTGTTTTTTTTAATCCAATGATTTAATGTGTTGAGGCCCATCTGGGTCTCTTGCCTCTACTCAGCACCGTTATACACTTTCTGTCATGGTCAATGTTTTTTTACTGTTTTTCTGAAATGGTGCAAAAAAAATAAAAAAAAGAAAGAAAGAAATAAGTTAATAATATTCATTACTGTTAAATAGAAAATAATTACAATTTTTTTAAACAAATGAAGAATATTGACTTAACATGTTCGAAAAGGAGTAGTATAGTATTTTTTACAATATGTATATTTTTGTATGTTTGATTTTATAAAACAGGGGAAGTTCTCAATAAGCCTCTAGGCTTCTAACTTCTCCTTCACAATGGTTATAACTTATTATGTATTGTTTTTACTTCTGTTTAACTGTGTTAATAAATAAATACAAATACAAATACAAATACAGAAAAGGAGTAGTATGATAAATGTATTTAGTCTAAATACATACATATATACATACACATTGACACATGAATGAACAATTTTGCATGCATTTAAATATATATACCCACAATAATATTGGACAGTTTAGACCACCCCCCTCACTCCTTTTTAGAGTTTGATACTCTACCCGCAGGTCATAGATTTAGAATCCCTTGGTTTAAGTGCAATAGAAAGAAAATCTGTTCCCTGTTCAATAATCCTGCCCAATTTGCACATCTAATCTAGCACTTTAAATATAGTTCACTGTGCAATAATCCTGCCCAATGTGCACATGTAGACAGTGCTTTGTGTTAGTGTGTTCTATATTATTGTTATGTCCAGGAGAAAGTTTCCCATCTGTGATAATAAAGTTGAACTGAACAGGATCACTAGTCAAATCTAGGCTCAGACTACTACTGCACTGTACAACTACTACTACTGCACTGTACAACTACTACTGCACTGTACAACTACTACTGCACTGTACTACTACTGCACTGTACAACTACTACTACTGCACTGTACAACTACTACTGCACTGTACAACTACTACTGCACTGTACTACTACTGCACTGTACAACTACTACTACTGTACTGTACAACTACTGCACTGTACAACTACTACTGTACTGTACAACTGTTACTGCACTGTACAACTGTTACTGCACTGTACAACTACTACTGCACTGTACAACTACTACTGCACTGTACAACTGTTACTGCACTGTACAACTGTTACTGCACTGTACAACTACTACTGCACTGTACAACTACTACTGCACTGTACAACTACTACACTGTACAACTACTGCACTGTACAACTACTGCACTGTACAACTACTGCTGCACTGTACAACTACTGCTGCACTGTACAACTGTTACTGCACTGTACAACTACTACTGCACTGTACAACTACTGCTGCACTGTACAACTACTACTGCACTGTACAACTACTACTGCACTGTACAACTACTGCACTGTACAACTACTACTGCACTGTACAACTACTACTGCACTGTACAACTACTACTGCACTGTACAACTGTTACTGCACTGTACAACTACTACTGCACTGTACAACTACTGCACTGTACAACTACTACTGCACTGTACAACTACTACTGCACTGTACAACTGTTACTGCACTGTACAACTACTACTGCACTGTACAACTACTGCACTGTACAACTACTACTGCACTGTACAACTACTACTGCACTGTACAACTACTACTGCACTGTACAACTGTTACTGCACTGTACAACTACTACTGCACTGTACAACTACTGCACTGTACAACTACTACTGCACTGTACAACTACTGCACTGTACAACTACTACTGCACTGTACAACTACTACACTGTACAACTGCTACTGCACTGTACAACTACTACTGCACTGTACAACTACTACTGCACTGTACAACTACTACACTGTACAACTGCTACTGCACTGTACAACTACTACTGCACTGTACAACTACTACTGCACTGTACAACTACTACTGCACTGTACAACTACTACTGCACTGTACAACTACTACTGTACTGTACAACTACTACTGCACTGTACAACTACTACTGCACTGTACAACTACTACTGTACTGTACAACTACTACTGCACTGTACAACTACTACTGCACTGTACAACTACTACTGCACTGTACAACTACTACTGTACTGTACAACTACTACTGCACTGTACAACTACTACTGCACTGTACAACTACTACTGCACTGTACAACTACTGCACTGTACAACTGTTACTGCACTGTACAACTGTTACTGCACTGTATAACTGTTACTGCACTGTATAACTACTACTGTACTGTACAACTACTACTGCACTGTACAACTACTGCACTGTACAACTGTTACTGCACTGTATAACTACTACTGTACTGTACAACTACTACTGCACTGTACAACTACTGCACTGTACAACTACTACTGCACTGTACAACAACTGCACTGTACAACTGTTACTGCACTGTACAACTACTACTGCACTGTACAACTACTACTGCACTGTACAACTACTGCTGCACTGTACAACAACTGCACTGTATAACTACTACTGTACTGTACAACTACTACTGCACTGTACAACTACTACTGCACTGTACAACTACTGCACTGTACAACTACTACTGCACTGTACAACTACTGCACTGTACAACTACTACTGCACTGTACAACTACTGCACTGTACAACTACTACTGCACTGTACAACTACTGTACTGTACAACTACTACTGCACTGTACAACAACTGCACTGTATAACTACTACTGTACTGTACAACTACTACTGCACTGTACAACTACTGCTGCACTGTACAACTACTGCACTGTACAACTACTACTGCACTGTACAACAACTGCACTGTACAACTACTGCACTGTACAACTACTACTGCACTGTACAACTACTACTGCACTGTACAACTACTGCACTGTACAACTACTACTGCACTGTACAACAACTGCACTGTACAACTACTGCACTGTACAACTACTACTGCACTGTACAACAACTACTGCACTGTACAACTACTACTGCACTGTACTACTACTGCACTGTACAACTACTGCTACACTGTACAACGACTGCTGCACTGTACAACTGTTACTGCACTGTACAACTACTACTGCACTGTACTACTACTGCACTGTACAACTACTGCTACACTGTACAACTACTGCTGCACTGTACAACTACTACTGCACTGTACAACTGCAACGTGCACCGGGGGCTGCAGCCAGACATGGCAGCTGTTTTGACACTGGGACGAAGGGCTGATGAATTTGCAGCATTCACACTCTTGGGTCACACTTACAGGGTGTGAACGTGTACGTGAGAAAACGACAAATCGCCTCCCTGAGATAGCGCTCCTCATTCTGCCGTGGCAGTGTCCATTTATAGAAATAATACACACGGAATTCTCTAATGCGCAAGGAGCCCTGTGTGAAACTTCCTTCCACGCCACGCTGCCAAGTTCTTTTAAAAGAGCCATCATGGAGAGGAGAGCAGAGAGGGAGAGAGGAAGGAGGAGGGAGGAGAGGGAAGGAGGGAGGAGAGGGAAGGAGGGAGGAGAGGAGGGAGGAGAGGTAAGGAGGGAGGAGAGGAGGGAGGAGAGGTAAGGAGGGAGGAGGAGAGGAGGGACGAGAGGGAAGGAGGGAGGAGAGGGAAGGAGGGAGGAGAGGAGGGATGAGAGGTAAGGAGGGAGGAGGAGAGGAGGGAGGAGAGGGAAGGAGGGAGGAGAGGAGGGATGAGAGGTAAGGAGGGAGGAGGAGAGGAGGGAGGAGCAGAGAGGAGTGAGGAGAGGTAAGGAAGGAGGGAGGAGAGGAGGGAGGAGAGGTAAGGAAGGAGCAGAGAGGAGAGGAGTGAGGAGAGGGGAACTGTTGTCGCCCAGGGTCAATATCTAACTTCTCAGAGCCTAATATTTCCCCCGACCGATTTATGTAAATAATCTGTTTCTAATTCTGTTGCGGGGTAACGGGGGGCCCTCGGGGGCCTGGACCTCCCCCAACCTCCCGCCTCCCCCGGCCCCGTGGAGGACAGCGAGCGGGGCCGACGGCATGCTAATGGCCCCTATTTACCCACCTCCTCCGAGTCACATTGTTGTATATGCAAGTGTAATGAGGTGCGGTGGGATTACAACACGACAGAGAAGGTTACCTGATAAGACCTGTCGCCTGGCGCCGTCACCTGTGCGGTCTGTTTATCTTCGCGTCGGTGTCGAGCTGATTGTTGTGGGCGTGACCTACTTTACCTACCTTGCACACCTGATGTTTCCTTGTTCTGTGTCAAGGTGTTTGTGAGGCCATTTTGCCTCCAATAACCCCTTGCCCCCACTTCACCCTCTCTCTCCCCCTACCCCCTCTCTCTCTCTTTGACACATACAATTATGCACTCAAAGCATCAAGGCATTATCGTGCCACCTCGTGCCAGCGTCTCTTTCGCCCGCCCCTTTCACTCCTCTCTCTTTCCCCCCTCCCTCTCGCCCCTCTCTCTCACACTCCCTCTCCTCCCCCTCTCTCCCTCCCTCTCACCCCCCTCTCTCTCACACTACCCCCCCCCCCCCCCCTCCCCCGACCTCTCTCACCCCCCCTCCCGACCTCTCTCTCTTTTACACAGACATACAATTATGCACTCAGAGCATCAAGGCATTATGGTGCCAGCCACTCCACCCGTAGTGATTAAAGAAGCGGTTGGACAGTTCATTTAGCTTGGTGTTCACATACCTTGACGACGCGCCGTTAGACCGACAGGACACGGAGAGAACAGGCTTGTTGTGTGGGGCCAAGACAAGACACGACACAGAGAGAACAGGCTTGTTGTGTGGGGCCAAGACAAGACACAGAGAGAGAGAACAGGCTTGTTGTGTGGGGCCAAGACAAGACACGACACAGAGAGAACAGGCTTGTTGTGTGGGGCCAAGACAAGACACAGAGAGAGAGAACAGGCTTGTTGTGTGGGGCCAAGACAAGACACGACACAGAGAGAACAGGCTTGTTGTGTGGGGCCAAGACAAGACACAGAGAGAGAGAACAGGCTTGTTGTGTGGGGCCAAGACAAGACACGACACAGAGAGAACAGGCTTGTCGTGTGGGGCCAAGACAAGACACAGAGAGAACAGGCTTGTTGTGTGGGGCCAAGACAAGACACGACACAGAGAGAACAGGCTTGTTGTGTGGGGCCAAGACAGGACACGACACGGAGAGAACAGGCTTGTTGTGTGGGGCCAAGACAAGACAAGACACAGAGAGAACAGGCTTGTTGTGTGGGGCCAAGACAAGACACGACACAGAGAGAACAGGCTTGTTGTGTGGGGCCAAGACAAGACACAGAGAGAACAGGCTTGTTGTGTGGGGCCAAGACAAGACACGACACGGAGAGAACAGGCTTGTTGTGTGGGGCCAAGACAGGACACGACACAGAGAGAACAGGCTTGTTGTGTGGGGCCAAGACAAGACACAAAATATAACGCACATCCTCCGTTTGTTGGTGCTGAGCCAAACTGTAAAAACCGTAATACATAAGAACAAAGCGGGGGCTCGCAACTCACTTGTAGTTCCAGGGTGATTTTAATAAACAAAACAGGCAGTAGATGCAACGTTTCGACCTTACCGGTCTTCCTCAAGCATGCATACAACACAAAATGCCATATTTTTTATACAGGAAGTGAAAAATCAGCCCCACCTGGTGATCAGGGGCGGTCCCAAAACATGCATGATTGATATATTTACATGATTAAGACATCATTTACAGATAGGCATAATTTACAGATAGGCAGTAGTGTATAAGGTACAAATCCTAGCCACTGAAAACAAAAACAAAAATGAAAAAACAAAAAACAAAGTATATTGACTGTCTCCCTCTATAGGTTAAATTTATAAATAAGGTCTAATGTAAAAGTCTTCATTGAGTCCTGTTGGTGCCATAGTTTTAAGATAATGGGTCCACCATACTTCTCTCCTCAGTAGGAGGTTATCTAGATCTCCCCCACGTCTTGGAAGATGCACCCTCTCTATTCCAAGGTATCTTAGTGATGAGACATTGTGGTGTGCCTTTTTAAAATGTAAAGCTACTGGGCTTTTTTCATCCTCATTCCGTATCGTACTCCTGTGTTCGGCAATACGTGTTTTTAAAGCACGTGTTGTCTTACCGACATATGCCTTACCACATGGGCACTTAAGCATATAGATTACATTGGTAGTTTTGCATGTTATTTTGCCTCTTATTTTTTTTATCTCTTTCCCAGTTGTTGGGTGATAGAAAACAGTGCATTTTTCTGTAAAGTGGCATTGAGCACACGAACCACAACGTCTGTTGCCATCTGGCAGGTCATCTAAAAAAGTGTGTGTTTTTTTAGGAGGCAGGTCTGATTTAACCACAATGTCTCTGATGTTATGTGCTCTCCTGTAGACTAATCTAGGGGGGATCTGAAAAGATTTATCCAATGTTGGATCAGAACTGAGAAGATGCCAATGTTTTTTAATAGTTTGCTTAAAAAGGTTGCCTAGAGGCGAGTATTGTGTAACACACTGCATAGGTTGTACAGAGGTAGTTTTGTTTCTTGTGGATTGTAAGCAGTCTTCTTGGGTTTTATGACCTACTTTTAAAGCTGCTTTTTCTACAATATCCTGTGTGTATCCTCTGGTTTTAAACATTGTTTTTAAAGTATCTGTCTGTTCCTGAAAACATTCATCTGTACTACAGATTCTACGGATCCTGTAGAACTGGCTGATAGGTAAACTGTTTTTTAGCGGAGTAGGATGAAATGAATCACTTCTCAACAGAGAATTTCTGTAACAAGGTTTCCTGTATACACCTGTTTGGAATGTACCATTGTCTTTTTTTATAATAATAATATCTAAGAAATTCACTTGGTGTTGGTCATACTCCATAGTAAACTTTAGATGTTCATTTTTAGCATTGAGGAAATTAAAGAATTGTATCAGTGTCATTTCATCCCCTGTCCACAGTATGCAAATATCATCTATATCTTTTCCACATCTTAATGTATGGCAAAAACACATTTTCTGAAGAGTTGAATACATAATTCTGCTCAAAAAGACCCATATAAATATTGGCTATGGACGGGCTGGCTTTGCTTCCCATACTCACGCCTTTGGTTTGTAGATAGTTCTCATCTTGGAACATGAAGTAGTTATGCGTGAGTAGAGTCTCTGTCAGTTCTATAAGAACGTGTGTGTCTGGTGTTGAATCCGGTGGACGTTGATTCAGGAACAGTGTCAGAGCTTCTAGAGCCCCTGTATGGGGTACTGAAGTGTAGGATTCGATGTCCAAGCAGGCCATGTAGTGGTCGGATCCTGGACAGATTTCAAAGTCTTGAGTAGGTCTGTCGAATCCTGTGTGAAGGATGGGAGAGATTTCACAATTGGTTGTAGGAAGAAGTCCACATAGGAAGTGATGTTTTCAGTGAGAGATCCAATTGCTGCCACTATTGGTCTACCTTTAGGTTGAACAGGATCTTTATGAACTTTTGGCAGGCAATAGAACACTAGAGTCTTTGGATGATCTATCTTCAGAAAGGCATATTCTTTTTTGGTCAAGAGGCCATTGTCCAACCAATTCTTTAATTGATGATGAATCTCATTTTTAAAAATATTTGTTGGATTTCCAGAAAGTTTTCTGTAATTCTTAGCATCTCCTAACTGACGGTGCACTTCCTTCTCATAATCACTCCTATTTTGAACAACAATAGCACCTCCTTTGTCTGCATTTTTCACAATCAAAGTAGTATCTTTAGAAAGTTTGTTTAATGCTTCCCTTTCTTCTTTCGATAGGTTGTTGTACACCTTATATTATTTTCTGTTCTTAAGAGTATTTCTGACGTCTTGTTCTACCAATCTGCAATAAGTGTCAACGGATGCATTTCTATGTTTCGGTGGAATAAAAGTGGATTTTCCACGAAATTTACCAGAGTTCTCTGGTGTTTTATTTTCACTAATTGTTGAATCCATTGCAGTTGGTCCATCATCCTTATTACTCTTAAAGAATTCTCTTAGTCTTATAGATCGAAAGAATTTGTGAAAGTCAATGATTGTGTTGAATTCATTACAGTCAGTCGTTGGCACAAAGGATAGGCCTTTTTTAAGGGCTGACTCACCTGCAGTAGAGTGGGGTTTGTCACTCAGGTTCATGATGTTGATTATCTCGTGGAGCTGCGGGTGGCGTCTTTACTTTCTACAACGGAGCTCGGTTTCCGGGTTCCTCCGATTGGCCACGACGCCCACGTGACCTCCGCTAGCACGCCCCCTTCCTGCCGCGCGGCGCGCACGCCAGCTTCTCCTGCCGCGCCGAGCTCTGTCATTGAAGTGGGTGGTGGCAGCATAACAGCGTTCAGCCTGATGTAATGCGCCGAGCTCTGTCATTGAAGTGGGTGGTGGCAGCATAACAGCGTTCAGCCTGATGTAATGCGCCGAGCTCTGTCATTGAAGTGGGTGGTGGCAGCATAACAGCGTTCAGCCTGATGTAATGCGCCGAGCTCTGTCATTGAAGTGGGTGGTGGCAGCATAACAGCGTTCGGCCTGATGTAAAGTAGCGATTTTATTGGTTTGTCATGACAAACCAATTACATAATCCAACATATGTGTAAAGAAACAACATATTCCAGTTAACGGTATATTTTTTTAATAGTTTATGCATTCGCAAATATGAGAGCCTGTCATTGAAGTGGGTGGTGTTACCAACAGCCAGCGTTCACCCTGATGTAAAGTAGCGATTTCCATTTCATTGAGGAAGGCGGGAGCTTGGCGAGCGCAGCGCGGCGCGCGGCAGGAAGGGGGCGTGCTAGCGGAGGTCACGTGGGCGTCGTGGCCAATCGGAGGAACCCGGAAACCGAGCTCCGTTGTAGAAAGTATAGACGCCTCCGGCTGTTGTAGTACGTCCTCTGGCCTCCGGCTCTTCCTCTGCCCCCTGCGGCATTTCTTCCTCGTCCTCGTCGTGTCTGGCCTCCTCGGTTCTGGCCGGCGCCTCGTTCTAAAAAAGCGGCCCTGTTTGATGTGGGTCCGCTGGTCTCTGAAGTTGTATCAAGATCTGTAGTGGAGGAGTGAATCACGTCATTGGCAGTGCGAATATATTCTTCCTTCTTGTCCTTTGGGATTCTCCACATGTAGGCCTAAACTTCATTCTTTTCATAATCTTTAGCATCTCTTTGGAATTTCCACACTTTCCTTGCTTTTATTTCTTTCTCCACTTTATTCTTGTATTCCTCCAATTCGTTTTTTTATATCCGTGATAGCCTGGATATCCAAGTTCTCAATGATTTTCATGTTCTCTTGTATTGAGGCACGTACAGATGTTAACTGAGTTGTTAGCTCTTCAATCGTTAATGCCATTAAATCAAAGGAACATTTATTGGTGATTTCGCACCATTTTTGGCAGAAAGTTTCGTTTTCCTTACCGATCATATAGGGCTCTTTTCCAATCTCAGTCCCTTTGGGATACGTTTGTGTCGGAGATAGTCACTGAGCGTCACGGCATGTAGGAACAGTCTCGTTTCCTTATTGTAGAGTTTTCTTAATGTCTTTCGTGCCATCGTTGTTGTGTTGGTTTCTGTCGCCTGAGCCAAATGGCCATCAAACAACGTCTCTTTTAGAAGGATTCTTTCGTGGAGTATTCTCGTGTGTTGTGGAGATAACTTGTATCTTCCATGTTGTCGCCGTTTGTTTTGTCAACTCACTGGAGTCTCGGGGGAGTGCTGTTAAAGACGCAGTTTCAAAGTCCAGTCAAACATTCAGAAAAATATAACGCACATCCTCCGTTTGTTGGTGCTGAGCCAAACTGTAAAAACAGTAATACATAAGAACAAAGCGGGGCTCGCAACTCACTTGTAGTTCCAGGGTGATTTTAATAAACAAAACAGGCAGTAGATGCAACGTTTCGACCTTACCGGTCTTCCTCAAGCATGCATACAACACAAAATTACATATTTTTTATACAGGAAGTGAAAAACCAGCCCCACCTGGTGATCAGGGGCGGTCCCAAAACATGCACGATTGATATATTTACATGATTAAGACACAATTTACAGATAGGCATAATTTACAGATAGGCAACAGGCAGTAGTGTATAAGGTACAAATCCTAGCCACTGAAAACAAAAACAAAAATGAAAAAACTAAAAACAAAGTATATTGACTGTCTCCCTCTATAGGTTACATTTATAAATAAGGTCTAATGTCAAAGTCTTCATTGAGTCCTGTTGGTGCCATCGTTTTAAGATAATGGATCCACCATTACAAGACACGACACAGAGAGAACAGGCGTGTTGTGTGGGGCCAAGACAAGCCACGACACAGAGAGAACAGGCTTGTTGTGTGGGGCCAAGACAAGACACGTAGAGAACAGGCTTGTTGTGTGGGGCCAAGACAAGACACGTAGAGAACAGGCTTGTCGTGTGGGGCCAAGACAAGACACGTAGAGAACAGGCTTGTCGTATGGGGCCAGAGAGTGGTGCGCTCAGCAGAGCGTACTACGGGTATTGCACTACCACCCCTGCAGGACTTATATAACAGGAGGTGCAAATCCAGAGCCTGCAGAATTAAGAAAGACCCCCACCACCCCAACAACAGCCTGTTCAAGCTGCTGCGGTCAGGCAAGCGCCTACGGTCACACGCTGCAAGAACAGAGAGACTCCGGCTCAGCTTCTTCCCCCAGGCCATCAGAACACTGAACACTGAACTCTCCACTCACAAGTACACATGAGCACACACAGACACACACACACACACACACACACACACACACCCACACACACACACACACACACACACCCACACACACACACACACACACACACACACACACACACACACACACACACACACACACACACACACACACACACACACACACACACACACACACACACACACACACACACACACACGCACACACAAACACTCATGCGGCAACCGCTAAAACAATCACTTAAACAAAATGTCACTTTAAAAAATAGAAAGTCACTTTAAAGGAAGGAGGTACTAATAGTATAGTTTAGATACATTAAGAGTTAAAAATTGTAAATTGTATGTTGTATAGTAGTGTATATCGGAACCAGTTTCTCAGGAACTTAGCATGTCTTTTTTTTTACCATGCATATCTTGTCGTGTGAGGCCAAGACACGACAGTGTTGATAGATGTATCATAACCACTATGTTTATACTATCTGACGGGTGACGCACGCGCATGTGTGTGTATGTATTTGTGTGTATGTGTTCCATGAATTGTATGTATGTGTGTTTGTGTATGGCGTGTATGTATTTGTGTGTATGTGTTCCATGAATTGTGTGTGTGTGTGTGTGTGTGTGTGTGTGTGTGTGTGTATGGCGCGTACGTGTTTGTGTGTATGTGTTCCATGAATTGTGTGTGTGGCACGTACATGTTTGTGTGTATGTGTTCCATTAATTGTGTGTGTGTGTGTGCGTGTGTGTGTGTGTGTGTGTGGCGCGTACATGTCTGTGTGTATGTGTTCCATGAATTGTGTGTGTGTGTGTGTGTGTGACGCGTACATGTCTGTGTGTATGTGTTCCATGAATTGTGTGTGTGTGTGTGTGTGTGTGTGTGTGTGTGTGTGTGTGTGTGTGTGTGTGGCGCGTACATGTCTGTGTGTATGTGTTCCATGAATTGTGTGTGTGTGTGTGTGTGTGTGTGTGTGTGTGTGTGTGTGTGTGTGTGTGTGTGTGTGTGTGTGTGTGTGTGTGTGTGACGTGTACATGTCTGTGTGTATGTGTTCCATGAATTGCGGGCTGCCGCTGAGGGCAGATTGGAGACAATAACAAGATGATGAGAGTAAAAACATAGTAAGGAGCGGAGACGTGTCTGTGACGAGAGCAGAGAGAGAGGAGAGGAGAGAGGAGGAGAGAGGAGAGGAGAGGAGAGGAGAGGAGAGAGGAGAGGAGAGGAGAGGAGAGGAGAGAGGAGGAGCGGAGAGAGGAGGAGAGAGGAGAGGAAAGGAGAGGAGATGAGAGGAGGAGAGGGGAGGAGAGGAGAGGAGAGGAGGAGAGGGGAGGAGAGGAGAGGAGGAGAGGGGAGAGGAAAGGAGAGGAGAGGAGCGGATGAGAGAGGAGAGGAGAGGAGAGGAGGAGAGGGGAGGAGAGGAGAGGAAAGGAGAGGAGAGGAGGAGAGGGGAGGAGAGGGGAGGAGAGGAGAGGAGCGGAGAGAGGAGAAGAGGAGAGAGGAGAATGGAGAAGAGAGGAGAGGAGAAGAGGGGAGAGGAGAGGAGAATAGGGGAGAGGAGAAGAGAGGAGGAGAGGAGGAGAGAGGAGAGGAAAGGAGAGGAAAGGAGAGGAGGAGAGGAGGAGAGGGGAGGAGAGGGGATGAGAGGAGGAGAAGAGGGGAGAAGAGGAGAGGAGAAGAGGGGAGAGGAAGAGAGAAGAGGAGAGGAGGAGGGAGGAGAGGAGAGGAGGGGAGAGGAGGGAGGAGAAGAGGAGAGAGGAGAATGGAGAAGAGAGGAGAGGAGAAGAGGGGAGAGGAGAGGAGAATAGGGGAGAGGAGAAGAGAGGAGGAGAGGAGGAGAGGAGAGGAAGGAGAGGAAAGGAGAGGAGGAGAGGAGGAGAGGGGAGGAGAGGGGATGAGAGGAGGAGAAGAGGGGAGAGGAGAGGAGAAGAGGGGAGAGGAAGAGAGAAGAGGAGAGGAGGAGGGAGGAGAGGAGAGGAGGGGAGAGGAGGGAGGAGAGGAGAACTGTTGGGTCCCAGGGTCAATAAGCTGCTCCTTCCACTCCAACACACACACGCACACACACACACACACACACACACACACACACACACACACACACACACACACACACACACACACACACACACACACACACACACACACACACACACACACACACACGTTTACTGGTGATATGATACTCTCAGGCCGTGTGTGTTCCTAGGGGCAGAGGCGTCTAAAGAATAAGTGATTTATCAGTTGTGCAGACATAATTACTCAAGGCAGTCTCGTATATTCAGTCCCCAACTGGTCTGGGGTCAGGTACAGCTGACCTTGGTGCTTAGTCTATAGTAGCTGATATTAGTTGTGTAAATAGAAGGATATTGTGTGGCATGCAGAATGTGTGTGTGTGTGTGTGTGTGTGTGTGTGTGTGTGTGTGTGTGTGTGTGTGTGTGTGCGTGCACGTGTGTATTTGTACAACACATGTGTTTGTGTGTCCACTCTTGTGTGTATGTGTCTGTACACACATGCATTTCTGTGCATACAGTATTTGTGTGTCAACTCTCGTGTGCTTGTGTACGTGTCTACTGTCTACCGACAGTGGTGAAAGAAGCACACAGTTCCTTTACTTAAGTAAAAGTAGAAATACCCAGATAAATCAAATTGTACTTAAGTAAAAGAGAGAGGGGCGAATTCACAAAGGGATTGCGTGGCTTTTTCCGACGCTATGCCTGTGCAAATAGCTCCGAAACACAGTTTGCTATTCACAAAGCAAGCGCAAGGGGTGAAATGCGGTGCTAAATGCGGTGCTAAATGCGTTGCCATCCGCATTGCGTCTCTGTGCATCGGTGCTATTTGCGGGTATTTAAATGAGGTAATATGGGCGGAACATGTGCCTCATCGCAAAAAAACACTCCAATTCACAAAGATCGGTGCTAATTGCCACGCGCAGTTAAAGCAACGCTATTCACGTCTTCAGAGATTTGGTGATAACTAAGCGCATTTATAAAGGGGTGTCATTGCCAGCGTCTCAGGTGATCATACTGTAGCAGCAGTAATTGTTGCCAGGCGAAGGCATCGCAATGCCAGGCGGGCTCGTGAAAGAATATTTCTAAGTAGAATATCACTTTTTGATTTAAGCAAGACCGAAATCATCCGGAGACACAGGTTGCCAGCTCAAGCAACTCTTGATCTACTCGATGAAATCAAGGATGATATTGAGCCAGCCACACAGAGATCCCATGCAATCTTATTTCATATTGATACCCCACCTGGGTACCTGGCAACCCGGCCCCCAAGCAGGAATCGAACCCAGGACCTTCTAGCTGTCAGGCGCCTCTAAGTTGACCTCTTAGTTTATGTTAAAGTGGTATGTGGTCCAGTTACGTTGCTCTGACTAAAGGTTATGTTAAAGTGGTATGTGGTCCAGTTACGTTGCTCTGACTAAAGGTTATGTTAAAGTGGTATGTGGTCCAGTTACGTTGCTCTGATTAAAGGTTAAGTTAAAGTGGTATGTGGTCCAGTTACGTTGCTCTGATTACAGGTTGTGTTAAAGTATTATGTGGTCCAGTTATGCTGCTCTGATTACCTCCTCTTGAAGTTGACTGGCTTCAAATGTGAAAGTATATAATCTTCATACATTTTTGCCATGTTTTCGATGCAAAATATTTTTTTGATATAACATAGTACAAGTAACAAGTAACATAGTAACTGATGGCTTTAGAGATAGATGTAGTGGAGTAAAATGATCAAGTTCCCTAAATGATTGTGCAGTACTTTACAATATTACTTTATATAATAGTGCAGTTTATATCCTTCTACCACTACACTGTGTGAACTGAATGTGCAATACTGTTACTCTGTCACCCGTGCCTTATCTTTTCGACTTGATTTATCTTTTTTAAGATTCTTTGGAGAAGGTTACCTGATAAGACCTGTTGCCTGGCATCGTAATTTGTGTGGTTTGTTTATCTCCGCGTCGGTGTCAAGTTGATTGCTGTGGGCTAGACTGCTCTTACCTACCTCGCACACCTGTTGTTTGCTTGTTCTGTGTCAAGGTGTTTGAGACCATTTTTGCCTCCAATAACCCCTTGCCCCCACTCCACGCCCCCCCCCCCCACCTCCCCCCTTCTCTCTCTCTCTTTTACAGACATACAATTATGCACTCAAAGCATCAAGGCATTATCGTGCCACCTTGTGCCAGCATCTCTTTCGCCCGCCCCTTTCACTCCTCTCTCTCCCTCCCTCCCTCCTCACTCCCTCTCTCCCCCCTTCTCTCTCCCTCTCACACTGCCTGAATGTGCAATACTGTTACCCTGTCACTTGTGCCTTACCATTTCTACTGTATTTATCTTTTTTAAGATTCTTTATCTAAATAAATAAAGATATTTTTTCAAGTAGCTTGAAATTTTATTTAAGATACGATAAGATAAGATGATCCTTTATTAATCCCCTTGGGGAAATTCGGGTGTCAAAGCAGCATGGGGGGGGGGGATACAAGGGGGGGGGGGGGGGATACAGAGCATCACATTCCTATACAGTCCAGTATCTATATACACTATAGATACAACAGAAATACAAATACAATACAATATAATATAAAAAAGTACAAATACAATAAGTGCAGTACCTGAGTACACAAAATACATAGTTACTTTCCACCACTGCTGCTCGTGTGTGTGTGTGTGTGTGTGTGTGTGTGTGTGTGTGTGTGTGTGTGTGTGTGTGTGTGTGTGTGTGTGTGTGTGTGTGTGTGTGTGTGTGTGTGTGTGTGTGTGTGTATGTCTGTGTGTGTGTGTGTGTGTGTGTGTAAGATAAGATAAGATAAGATAAGATAAGATAAGATATTCCTTTATTGATCCCCTTGGGGAAATTCAGGCATCATAGCAGCATGGGGGAAGGGGGGGGGGGGGGGGGGGGGTACAGGTAGTAAAAACAACACAAGCAGTGTAAACAAATAGGTCAATATAATTTACTATCTGTGTGTGTGTGTGTGTGTGTGCGTGTGCGTGTGTGTGTGTGTGTGTGTGCGTGTGCGTGCGTGCGTGTGTGTGCGTGTGTGTGTGTGTGTGTCTGTGTGTGTCATGTCAGTGACATGGATGGTGTTATCAGTGCGCAGGTCCTAGTCATTACAATCGTCCTATTGAAGAGCTGGAATAACATGGCTGAGTGCACAACCCAAGAGACTGATGTTACATTCACTACAGCCAGTGCTACAGTACTGAATGACCACCGGAGGGACACGGAAGTGTGCTTTTTTAGACCCAGGAAAGCTTTTAATACCTCCATATGTGGACCTCCTCTGCTCCTGTGTTAGTGTGCACGCAACAGGCCTCCATTGAGGTAAATGGTAAATGGCTGCATTTATATAGCAGCTTTTATCCAAAGCGCTTTACAATTTGTTCCTCACATTTTACCCATTCACTCACACATTCACACACTGATAGCAGAGGCAACCATGCAAGGTGCAAACCTGCTCATCAGGAGCAATTAGGGGTTAAGTGTCTTGCTCAAGGACACTTCGACATGCTACCCGGGAGGAGCGGGAATCGAACCGGGAACCTGTGCCTGTTCCTAACCTGGTTGGTTCCTATGAATGTGCCTGCTCCTAACCTGGTTAGTTCCTATGAATGTGCCTGTTCCAAACCTGGTTGGTTCCTATGAATGTGCCTGTTCCTAACTGGTTGGTTCCTATGAATGTGCCTGTTCCTACCTGGTTAGTTCCTATGAATGTGCCTGTTCCAAACCTGGTTGGTTCCTATGAATGTGCCTGTTCCTAACCTGGTTGGTTCCTATGAATGTGCCTGTTCCTAACTGGTTGGTTCCTATGAATGTGCCTGTTCCTAACTGGTTGGTTCCTATGAATGTGCCTGTTCCAAACCTGGTTGGTTCCTATGA
The DNA here is from genome assembly GCF_963971535.1 of Notolepis coatsorum. Taxonomy (NCBI): domain Eukaryota; kingdom Metazoa; phylum Chordata; class Actinopteri; order Aulopiformes; family Paralepididae; genus Notolepis; species Notolepis coatsorum. The sequence goes on from NC_140178.1 coordinate 14,853,727, forward strand.
ATGTGCCTGTTCCTAACTGGTTGGTTCCTATGAATGTGCCTGTTCCTACCTGGTTAGTTCCTATGAATGTGCCTGTTCCTAACCTGGTTAGTTCCTATGAATGTGCCTGTTCCTACCTGGTTAGTTCCTATGAATGTGCCTGTTCCTAACTCGTTGGTTCCTATGAATGTGCCTGCTCCTAACCTGGTTAGTTCCTATGGATGTGCCTGTTCCTACCTGGTTAGTTCCTATGAATGTGCCTGTTCCTAACTGGTTGGTTCCTATGAATGTGCCTGTTCCTAACTGGTTGGTTCCTATGAATGTGCATGTTCCTACCTGGTTAGTTCCTATGAATGTGCCTGTTCCTACCTGGTTAGTTCCTATGAATGTGCCTGTTCCTAACCTGGTTGGTTCCTATGAATGTGCCTGTTCCTAACCTGGTTGGTTCCTATGAATGTGCCTGTTCCTACCTGGTTAGTTCCTATGAATGTGCCTGTTCCTACCTGGTTAGTTCCTATGAATGTGCCTGTTCCTAACCTGGTTGGTTCCTATGAATGTGCCTGTTCCTAACCTGGTTAGTTCCTATGAATGTGCCTGTTCCTAACTGGTTAGTTCCTATGAATGTGCCTGTTCCTAACCTGGTTGGTTCCTATGAATGTGCCTGTTCCTAACCTGGTTGGTTCCTATGAATGTGCCTGTTCCTAACTGGTTGGTTCCTATGAATGTGCCTGTTCCTAACTGGTTGGTTCCTATGAATGTGCCTGTTCCTAACCTGGTTGGTTCCTATGAATGTGCCTGTTCCTAACTGGTTGGTTCCTATGAATGTGCCTGTTCCTAACTGGTTGGTTCCTATGAATGTGCCTGTTCCTAACTGGTTGGTTCCTATGAATGTGCCTGTTCCTAACCTGGTTGGTTCTTAGGGTTCCTCCAGTTTGCTCTGAACTAGGAAAAACTGCTTTTTCCTTTGATGCGTCCAACACCTGGAACGCCCTCCGACTGACTGTGAAGCTGAAGTTTCTTCCTTCTTTTGCTGCGTTTAAAAGTATGTGCGTCGACTTGTAAAGTGGCAGTGGGAGAACCGTATTTTCGCACTTCGTAGGAATTTGGTGCACAACTTTTCGTAGATAAAAATTCATTGTCATTATATGGCACAAGTACAGTACAACGTTAGCTTGGAAAGAGTATACGAGAACACATTCTTAGGCGTCATAATCGGCCACAATTTCAGCTGGAAACCCCATGTCAACCATGTTAGCAAGGAGTGTTGGAATACTGGGAAAAACTAGGCACATTCTGAACCATAAATCACTACATACACTGTACTACTGCACACTCATTCTGCCATATCTAAATTACTGTGTGGAGGTTTGGGGTAATACCTACAAGAGCACCCTACAGGCAATAAGCACCATGCAGACTACAGCCTTGTAGCTTCAGCCCTAACCTTTTCGGGCAACTTGTAATTTGATTTGTGTGTTGTTGTTTTATTTGTACATGCTAAATGGCTCAAAATAAACAGTAAAGTTCAATAGTATATATACAATGTACAGGTGATTAAACTGGGTATAAAATAATAAATTTGTACTACTGAGTAATAGTGCTAATCAGGTGTATGTACAGAGTTGTAGTATTAATATGTACAGTGATACATGTATAACGACACTATGTTAGTAAGTCATACTGGCCAGCAGCGTAACTAGTAAGAGTAGGTAAGGGATATGTACAGATATAGCTATAGTATCTACAGATATGTGAAAAGGATTATATGCAAGTATGTAGACAGATATATATATACAGTATATACAGCATGATTGTACATGCTATCATGCAGTTATATGCAGGTGTTACGTTCAATCCTACAATATGGCTCGTTTAGGCCTTGAACGTAAAGTGGTGGACACAGGACAAGACAGGAGTTATCAAAAATAACAATATTTATTTGGACAGCTAATTTAATGAACAGAAAAGATGGGGAGCTGCGGTGCTCCAGACTCCCAAAGCTCAGGACATGAATAAAGAAAAGCACATGGTCAAAAGTAGCAAAAATGGACAAACAGCAAAAAGGCCAAAATGGCGAAAAGGCAGGGTGAGCACAAAATGAGGTCTTCAGGTTAGGCCTCTGGAGAACCAGTGATGACCGACAGTTGCGAGAGAGAGAGAGAACGAACTGCTGCAGCCTCCACTCTGCTCTGCTCTTGTAGGGCGTGGTGCCTCATCACCACACCTGTGTTAATTAGAGAAGCGGCCATTTTAACTACAAGCAAAAACAAAGGAAGAGTGTGTCAATTAAACCACCAATTAGTGACACAGCACACTACAACCACAATGTGAATATGCACCACAGACAGTAAGTATCCCTCCACCATGTGAAAGTAATACGTAACATATGTATATACATATGTATATAGAATTATATGCAGGTATATTTAGACAGATATGGATATATATATATAATATATATATATGCGGTAAACTGTAATATATAAATATATATTATATATGGTATATACAGCACTATTGTACATGCAGTTATAATGACTGTATGTAGACTGTAGTATAAGGTTATGATTATTATGCTTATATTAGCATGATTATATGCCACACATTTCTCATGAGAACACGTTTGGCTCATCTATTTATGTGTGTGTGTGTGTATGTGTGTAAGTGTATGTGTGTATAATGTGTATGTGTGTGTGTGTGTGTGTATGATTATGTGTATGTGTGTGTGTGTGTGTGTGTGTGTGTGTGTGTGTGTGTGTGTGTGTGTGTGTGTGTGTGTGTGTGTGTGTGTGTGTGTGTGTGTGTGTGTGTGTGTGTGTGTGTGTGTGTGTGTGTGTGTGTGTGTGTGTGTGTGTGTGTGTGTGTGTGTATGATTATGTGTATGTGTGTATGTGCAGTTATACCTGTACATTCTCATGCATTCTTTGTCTCTGTGATGACAGTTAGTTGCCAAAAGGTTAATAATTGCATGAGCGCAGCACCTGGCACTATTTCCACTAGATCCATCACAGAGCCGGAGGAGGGGATGTGAGTAATACTCTGTGTGTAATACCATGTCCTCCTGACAGCCCTCACTGGGCTCAGCTGGTCTAATTGATAGATGGAGGGCGGTAAAGTAGCAGATTCTATCTGTAGCAGCAGTGAAGACAGGGACAAGCCCACTTGTTATGGACTCTAATCTATGGGCGTGAAGGTCTGCAGACTACAGTCCTTGTTTACAGCAGCAGGCAGCACTTTTCTCAATGTTTTTTCTCCCTCTCTTTGCGCTGGTGGTGTAGTGGTTAAAAGAACACGCCAACATTTTGGGAAGAGAGACAAGAAGATGGATACCAGTTTCCTCTCTGTGCGTTCAGTAGAAGGCTTATCTGGCTGCACGTTAGCCTAGCTTAGCACAATGAATGGAAGGAAGCGGACATGGTCGGTTAGCCTAGGCATTGTCCAACTAACACCTCTCCCCCGAAGGCTAACCGGCCATGTCCGCTTCCATTCATTGTGCTAAGCTAACGTGCAGCCAGATAGCTTTCTACTGAACGCACAGAGAGGAAACCGCTATCTATCTTCTCGTCTCTCTCTGGAGAAGACGGTAAGCTAATTTCCCAAAATGTTGGCGTGTTCCTTTAACACTGTCGCCTCACAGCAAGAAGGTCCTGCGTTCGATTCCCGCTTGGGGTTGCCAGGTACCCAGGTGGGGTATCTCTCGGGCCTTTCTGTGTGGAGTTTGCATGTTCTCTCCCCCGTGCTCGTAGCGGTTTCCCCTCCAGAAAAAGAGATAAACCCAAATGGAAAAACGTGCAGAACAGATCGCTAACGCTGTTGCGTTCCTGACGAAGACGGATAGGAGCACTTGGATGGGTCAAGCGCATAGGCCTTTCATCGGCGACCAAATGCATGCGTGTGTGTGTTCCTGTGTGTCGCCCTGTGTGTTGCTGCATGACAAATAAAGGCTTCTTCTTCTTCTTGATAGTCTCATACGATAATGATAATAATAATAATACTTTATTTGTGTTGCACCTTTCATACAAGCATTGCAGCCCAAAGTGCTTCACAGGAGTAATGTAAACATAAAATAGACTAAATTACCATAAGATTGGCATAAATATAGACAGGCATAAAATAAGCAGAGTATTTACAGAATAAAAGCAATGCATAAAGTGCAGACATGAAATTAGTACAAAATAGACAGAATAAAAGTAGTGCAATATAATAGCACAATATACAATAATCATATAGAAATAGACATAACATGTGTGTGGAATAGACAGAATAGAATAGTGCAATAGTGCAGTGCAATAAAATAGCTATAATTTACAGCAGAATAATCATAGTGTGGATGTAATTAGTCTAAGTGAGTGTATTAAAAGGGTAAAGGTGAAGAGGTAAATTTTTTGCGTACTTTTTGGAGGGATATCGGTCATCTGGTGATCGGAAGGTTCCCGGTTCGATTCCCGCTCCTCCCGGGCAGCGGGTCAAAGTGTCCTTGAGCAAGACACTTAACCCCTAATGGCTCCAGATGAGCAGGTTGGCACCTTGGCACGGTCTCCGCCATCTGTGTGTGAGTGAATGGGTGAATGTGAGGAACAAATCTTTTTAAAGCGCTTTGGATCAAATCTGCTATATAAACGCACAATCTACCTAAATATTTAGTGATCTAGCCTCCCTAATGTCCATAGGCAGGGTGTTCCATAGCTTTATCTAGCCTCCCTAATGTCCATAGGCAGGGTGTTCCATAGCTTTATCTAGCCTCCCTCATGTCCAAAGGCAGGGTGTTCCATAGCTTTATCTAGCCTCCCTAATGTCCATAGGCAGGGTGTTCCATAGCTTTATCTAGCCTCCCTAATGTCCACAGGCAGGGTGTTCTATAGCTTTATCTAGCCTCCCTAATGTCCATAGGCAGGGTGTTCCATAGCTTTATCTAGCCTCCCTAATGTCCATAGGCAGGGTGTTCCATAGCTTTATCTAGCCTCCCTAATGTCCATAGGCAGGGTGTTCCATAGCTTTATCTAGCCTCCCTAATGTCCACAGGCAGGGTGTTCCATAGCTTTATCTAGCCTCCCTAATGTCCACAGGCAGGGTGTTCCATAGCTTTATCTAGCCTCCCTAATGTCCAAAGGCAGGGTGTTCCATAGCTTTATCTAGCCTCCCTAATGTCCATAGGCAGGGTGTTCCATAGCTTTATCTAGCCTCCCTAATGTCCATAGGCAGGGTGTTCCATAGCTTTATCTAGCCTCCCTCATGTCCAAAGGCAGGGTGTTCCATAGCTTTATCTAGCCTCCCTAATGTCCATAGGCAGGGTGTTCCATAGCTTTATCTAGCCTCCCTAATGTCCACAGGCAGGGTGTTCTATAGCTTTATCTAGCCTCCCTAATGTCCATAGGCAGGGTGTTCCATAGCTTTATCTAGCCTCCCTAATGTCCATAGGCAGGGTGTTCCATAGCTTTATCTAGCCTCCCTAATGTCCATAGGCAGGGTGTTCCATAGCTTTATCTAGCCTCCCTAATGTCCATAGGCAGGGTGTTCCATAGCTTTATCTAGCCTCCCTAATGTCCACAGGCAGGGTGTTCCATAGCTTTATCTAGCCTCCCTCATGTCCATAGGCAGGGTGTTCCATAGCTTTATCTAGCCTCCCTAATGTCCACAGGCAGGGTGTTCCATAGCTTTATCTAGCCTCCCTAATGTCCATAGGCAGGGTGTTCCATAGCTTTAACTAGCCTCCCTCATGTCCATAGGCAGGGTGTTCCATATAGCTTTGGTGCATAACTCACCAAGGTCGCATCCCCGATCTTCTTTTGTGCTGTGGCTGATGAATGTCCTTTTTCCTGGAAGCTGTCGTATAGCAGGTGGAGCAGAGTGTGTTTAACGTGGGGGGGGGGGAGGGGGGGGGGTTAACGTGGGGGGGGTTAGAGCCGTCGGTCATGTCGGCCTGATCGTGGAATGCCGGGGGTCCCGCTTGTGACCGCTGTTATTAGTGAGGCCTGGGGCGCTGAGTTGCGGCTGTCTCTCTCCTGTAATTATGTCTCGCTCCCTGTTGGCCGCGGTGACGGATGGTGACGGGATGGGAAAGCCAGTGAAGCAGCCCCGCTGGCGGGATGAGGGATGATGACACCCAGGGCCCCTGGAGGCACGTACCTGTCCAGACAACGCTGGAGCTGTCTGAACAACCAGCATGTGTACTCTCCTGCTCTCCTCTCCTCCCTTCTCCTCCTTCCCTCTTTCCTTCTCCTCTTCCCTTCTCATCTTCTCCCCTCTCTTCTCTTCTCCTCTCCATTCTCCTCTCCTATCTTCCCTTCTCCTCTTCGCTTCTCCGCTTCTCCCCTTTCATCTCCTCTCCATTATCCTCTGCTCTCTTTCCTTCTCCTCCTTCCCTCTCTTCCCTTCTCTTCTCCCGTCTCTTCTCCTCTCCTGCCCTCTCTTGTCTTCCCTTCTCCTCTCTTCCCTTCTCCTCTCCTTCTCCTCTTCCCCTCTCATCCCCTCTTGTCTTCCCTTCTCCTCTCCTCCCCTCCCCTCCCCTCTC
>NC_140178.1:14862916-14885416 GCF_963971535.1 Notolepis coatsorum
TGTGTGTGTGTGTGTGTGTGTGTGTGTGTGTGTGTGTGTGTGTGTGTGTGTGTGTGTGTGTGTGTGTGTGTGTGTGTGTGTGTGTGTGTGTGTGTGTGTGTGTGTGTGTGTGTGTGTGTGTGTGTGTGTGTGTGTGTGTGTCTGTGTGTGCTCATGTGTACTTGTGAGTGGAGAGTTCAGTGTTCAGTGTTCTGATGGCCTGGGGGAAGAAGCTGAGCCGGAGTCTCTCTGTTCTTGCAGCGTGTGACCGTAGGCGCTTGCCTGACCGCAGCAGCTTGAACAGGCTGTTGTTGGGGTGGTGGGGGTCTTTCTTAATTCTGCAGGCTCTGGATTTGCACCTCCTGTTATATAAGTCCTGCAGGGGTGGTAGTGCAATACCCGTAGTACGCTCTGCTGAGCGCACCACTCTCTGGCCCCATACGACAAGCCTGTTCTCTCTGTGTCGTGTCTTGTAATGGTGGATCCATTATCTTAAAACTATGGCACCAACAGGACTCAATGAAGACTTTGACATTAGACCTTATTTATAAATGTAACCTATAGAGGGAGACAGTCAATATACTTTGTTTTTAGTTTTTTCATTTTTGTTTTTGTTTTCAGTGGCTAGGATTTGTACCTTATACACTACTGCCTGTTGCCTATCTGTAAATTATGCCTATCTGTAAATTATGTCTTAATCATGTAAATATATCAATCATGCATGTAACTGAGGGGTACAATTCCCTGACTGTATTGATAAGTATGGTATCATTAAACCACTACCGTCTTATGTACTTTAATTACTGGCCATACAGTACATGATATATATAATGATGAACACTTCCCACAATGAATCGGTTCCACACAAAGTTGTAATTAAGTATTTATTGCAGCAAAAGGTACATAATATACTTCTCTATTTTACTTTGAATGCGCTTATAAGGCAAAGGAATGTGCGTAGGCAAATCAATAATGAATGTCCATTCTCTGGTTACGCAGGAGGTAATCATACAACCTGAATCTTAGGGAATTATATCTATGGTACACTAGTAATATATAGCGGGAGATACTGGAAGGGTCCCCCCGGTTGTAAGCCAGCAAGGGTAGAGGATCTGTCGGTAAATAGAGTCTGGGTCAACGATGATAAGGAGACTCCGAGTACGGGAGACGGTGCAATAAGATCTTGATCCACAGACGAATACAGCTGTTCTCCGTAGCCTGTAGCTCCACAGGGAAGAAAGCTAGCCTGCCTCAGGCTCTCTGAGGCGCAGACTCGACGTGGCTCCTCACAGGGTAAATCCCACACACGTGTGGGCGTCGGCGATTCTCCGCTCCATTAATTACAGGACCAAAAGCAAATATAATCCAGCCGTAAAGGGCTATGCAGTCGTCGGGTAGATAATCCAGTGTACATGTCCACACGGTCCTCGTCTAGGTCTCCTCGGGTGAAAGCGCCATGAAAGCAGCCCAGCCTGGATAAGCACTCTAGCTGATACGAGGAAACGTTGGTGATGCTGGTCACTGTAGAACTTTAGCCGCACGATACACTATACACAAATAGACTATTACTGACTTAATAGAAATATGTCGCACTCGACGGTATAGCGCCAAACTCTGACACTTCAGTTATTAATTTGCACGCGGTCTCAATGCTCTATTTGGGGCCAAAACAGGCCATACTTCACCGCACGTCGTATCGTGGGTGAGGCTTCAACTTATTGGGTAACAACACTAAGTTTCTCTAAGACTAAGTGCTTCTGTATTCACCTGCGCCATATTTATATGCACGGCGAACAATCTAGTGCCAACCTCATTTCTGTCTCGTATTCTTGGGCAAAGCCGGGCATGTACAGACATGTCTTGACGGTGGCTTTGAACCTGACTCTGGAGGCATGGCCTTGGCGCCTGTGGACCGCTGTCCAATAGGAGAATGAAATATTATGGTCTGTACTAGGCTAAAGGGATATTCCGTGTATATGTACAAGGAATATACAAGGGATATCAAACGATATACAAATATTATGCAATATATATCAATCAATAAATATATATATTCGGTTTAATCTGATCCTTTGTAACAATGCAAGTTTTGGGACCGCCCCTGATCACCAGGTGGGGCTGGTTTTTCACTATCGAATTGGAGGAATACAAGAATAAAGTGGAGAAAGAAATAAAAGCAAGGAAAGTGTGGAAATTCCAAAGAGATGCTAAAGATTATGAAAAGAATGAAGTTTACATGTGGAGAATCCCAAAGGACAAGAAGGAAGAATATATTCGCACTGCCAATGACGTGATTCACTCCTCCACTACAGATCTTGACACAACTTCAGAGACCAGCGGACCCACATCAAACAGGGCCGCTTTTTTAGAACGAGGCGCCGGCCAGAACCGAGGAGGCCAGACACGACGAGGACGAGGAAGAGATGCCGCAGGGGGCAGAGGAAGAGCCGGAGGCCAGAGGACGTACTACAACAGCCGGAGGCGTCTATACTTTCTACAACGGAGCTCGGTTTCCGGGTTCCTCCTATTGGCCACGACGCCCACGTGACCTCCGCTAGCACGCCCCCTTCCTGCCGCGCTGCGCTCGCCAAGCTCCTGCCGCGCCGCGCTCCCGCCTTCCTCAATGAAATGGAAATCGCTACTTTACATCAGGGTGAACGCTGGCTGTTGGTAACACCACCCACTTCAATGACAGGCTCTCATATTTGCGAATGCATAAACTATTAAAAAAAATATACCGTTAACTGGAATATGTTGTTTCTTTACACATATGTTGGATTATGTAATTGGTTTGTCATGACAAACCAATAAAATCGCTACATTACATCAGGCTGAACGCTGTTATGCTGCCACCACCCACTTCAATGACAGAGCTCTGCGCGGCAGGAGAAGCTGGCGAGCGCGGCGCGCGGCAGGAAGGGGGCGTGCTAGCGGAGGTCACGTGGGCGTTGTGGCCAATCGGAGGAACCCGGAAACCGAGCTCCGTTGTAGAAAGTATAGACGCCACCCGCAGCTCTACGAGATAATCAACATCATGAACCTGAGTGACAAACCCCACTCTACTGCATGTGAGTCAGCCCTTAAAAAAGGCCTATCCTTTGTGCCAACGACTGACTGTAATGAATTCAACACAATCATTGACTTTCACAAATTCTTTCGATCTATAAGACTAAGAGAATTCTTTAAGAGTAATAAGGATGATGGACCAACTGCAATGGATTCAACAATTAGTGAAAATAAAACACCAGAGAACTCTAGTAAATTTCGTGGAAAATCCACTTTTATTCCACCGAAACATAGAAATGCATCCGTTGACACTTATTGCAGATTGGTAGAACAAGACGTCAGAAATACTCTTAAGAACAGAAAATAATATAAGGTGTACAACAACCTATCGAAAGAAGAAAGGGAAGCATTAAACAAACTTTCTAAAGATACTACTTTGATTGTGAGAAATGCAGACAAAGGAGGTGCTATTGTTGTTCAAAATAGGAGTGATTATGAGAAGGAAGTGCACCGTCAGTTAGGAGATGCTAAGAATTACAGAAAACTTTCTGAGATTCATCATCAATTAAAGAATTGGTTGGACAATGGCCTCTTGGCCAAAAAAGAATATGCCTTTCTGAAGATAGATCATCCAACGACTCTAGTGTTCTATTGCCTGCCAAAAGTTCATAAAGATCCTGTTCAACCTAAAGGTAGACCAATAGTGCCAGCAATTGGATCTCTCACTGAAAACATCACTTCCTATGTGGACTTCTTCCTACAACCAATTGTGAAATCTCTCCCATCCTTCACACAGGATTCGACAGACCTATACTCAAGACTTTGAAATCTGTCCAGGATCCGACCACTGTGACCTACATGGCCTGCTTGGACATCGAATCCTTGTACACTTCAGTATCCCATACAGGGGCTCTAGAAGCTCTGACACTGTTCCTGAATCAACGTCCACCGGATTCAATCAACACCAGAAACACACGTTCTTATAGAACTGACAGAGACTCTACTCACGCATAACTACTTCATGTTCCAAGATGAGAACTATCTACAAACCAAAGGCGTGAGTATGGGAAGCAAAGCCAGCCCGTCCATAGCCAATATTTATATGGGTCTTTTTGAGCAGAATTATGTATTCAACTCTTCAGAAAATGTGTTTTTACCATACATTAAGATGTGGAAAAGATATAGATGATATTTGCATACTGTGGACAGGGGATGAAATGACACTGATACAATTCTTTAATTTCCTCAATGCTAAAAATGAACATCTAAAGTTTACTATGGAGTATGACCAACACCAAGTGAATTTCTTAGATATTATTATAAAAAAAGACAATGGTACATTCCAAACAGATGTATACAGGAAACCTTGTTACAGAAATTCTCTGTTGAGAAGTGATTCATTTCATCCTACTCCGCTAAAAAACAGTTTACCTATCATCCAGTTCTACAGGATCCGTAGAATCTGTAGTACAGATGAATGTTTTCAGGAACAGACAGATACTTTAAAAACAATGTTTACAGGATATTGTAGAAAAAGCAGCTTTAAAAGTAGGTCATAAAACCCAAGAAGGCTGCTTACAATCCACAAGAAACAAAACTACCTCTGTACAACCTATGCAGTGTGTTACACAATACTCGCCTCTAGGCAATCTTTTTAAACAAACTATTAAAAAACATTGGCATCTTCTCAGTTCTGATCCAACATTGGTTAAATCTTTTCAGATCCCCCCTAGATTAGTCTACAGGAGAGCACATAACATCAGAGACATTGTGGTTAAATCAGACCTGCCTCCTAAAAAAAAAAAAACTTTTTTAGATAACCTGCCAGATGGCAACAGACGTTGTGGTTCGTGTGCTCAATGCCACTTTACAGAAAAATGCACTGTTTTCTATCACCCAACAACTGGGAAAGAGATAAAAATAAGAGGCAAAATAACATGCAAAACTACCAATGTAATCTATATGCTTAAGTGCCCATGTGGTAAGGCATATGTCGGTAAGACAACACGTGCTTTAAAAACACGTATTGCTGAACACAGGAGTACGATACGGAATGGGGATGAAAAAAGCCCAGTAGCTTTACATTTTAAAAAGGCACACCACAATGTCTCATCACTAAGATACCTTGGAATAGAGAGGGTGCATCTTCCAAGACGTGGGGGAGATATAGATAACCTCCTACTGAGGAGAGAAGTATGGTGGATCCATTATCCTAAAACTATGGCACCAACAGGACTCAATGAAGACTTTGACATTAGACCTTATTTATAAATTTAACCTATAGAGGGAGACAGTCAATATACTTTGTTTTTTGTTTTTTCATTTTTGTTTTTGTTTTCACTGGCTAGGATTTGTACCTTATACACTACTGCCTGTTGCCTATCTGTAAATTATGCCTATCTGTAAATTATGTCTTAATCATGTAAATATATCAATCATGCATGTTTTGGGACCGCCCCTGATCACCAGGTGGGGCTGGTTTTTCACTTCCTGTATAAAAAATATGTCATTTTGTGTTGTATGCATGCTTGAGGAAGACCGGTTAGGTCGAAACGTTGCATCTACTGCCTGTTTTGTTTATTAAAATCACCCTGGAAAAAGTGAGTTGCGAGCCCCGCTTTGTTCTTATGTATTACGGTTTTTACAGTTTGGCTCAGCACCAACAAACAGAGGATGTGCGTTATATTTTTCTGAGTGTCTTGTCTTGGCCCCACACAACAAGCCTGTTCTCTCTCTCTGTGTCGTGTCTTGTCTTGGCCCCACACAACAAGCCTGTTCTCTATGTGTCTTGTCTTGGCCCCACACAACAAGCCTGTTCTCTACGTGTCTTGTCTTGGCCCCACACAACAAGCCTGTTCTCTCTGTGTCGTGTCTTGTCTTGGCCCCACACAACAAGCCTGTTCTCTCCGTGTCGTGTCTTGTCTTGGCCCCACACAACAAGCCTGTTCTCTCCGTGTCGTGTCTTGTCTTGGCCCCACACAACAAGCCTGTTCTCTCCGTGTCGTGTCTTGTCTTGGCCCCACACAACAAGCCTGTTCTCTACGTGTCTTGTCTTGTCTTGGCCCCACACAACAAGCCTGTTCTCTCCGTGTCGTGTCTTGTCTTGGCCCCACACAACAAGCCTGTTCTCTCCGTGTCGTGTCTTGTCTTGGCCCCACACAACAAGCCTGTTCTCTCTCTCTGTGTCTTGTCTTGGCCCCACACAACAAGCCTGTTCTCTATACGTGTCTTGTCTTGGCCCCACACAACAAGCCTGTTCTCTCTGTGTCTTGTCTTGGCCCCACACAACAAGCCTGTTCTCTATACGTGTCTTGTCTTGGCCCCACACAACAAGCCTGTTCTCTCCGTGTCTTGTCTTGTCTTGGCCCCACACAACAAGCCTGTTCTCTCTCTCTGTGTCGTGTCTTGTCTTGTCTTGGCCCCACACAACAAGCCTGTTCTCTACGTGTCTTGTCTTGGCCCCACACAACAAGCCTGTTCTCTCTCTGTGTCGTGTCTTGTCTTAGCCCCACACAACAAGCCTGTTCTCTCTCTGTGTCGTGTCTTGTCTTAGCCCCACACAACAAGCCTGTTCTCTCTCTCTGTGTCTTGTCTTGGCCCCACACAACAAGCCTGTTCTCTCTGTGTCGTGTCTTGTCTTGGCCCCACACAACAAGCCTGTTCTCTCCATGTCCTGTCGGTCTAACGGCGCGTCGTCAAGGTATGTGAACACCAAGCTAAATGAACTGTCCAACCGCTTCTTTAATCACTAAGGGTGGAGTGGCTGGCACCATAATGCCTTGATGCTCTGAGTGCATAATTGTATGTCTGTGTAAAAGAGAGAGAGGTCGGGGGGGGGTGAGAGGAGGTCGGGGGGGGGGGGGGGTGAGAGAGGTCGGGGGGGGGGGGGGGGGGGGGGGGGGGGGGGGGGGGGGGGGGGGGGGGGGGTAGTGTGAGAGAGAGGGGGGTGAGAGGGAGGGAGAGAGGGGGAGGAGAGGGAGTGTGAGAGAGAGGAGGGAGGGGGAAAGAGAGAGGAGTGAAAGGGGCGGGCGAAAGAGACGCTGGCACGAGGTGGCACGATAATGCCTTGATGCTTTGAGTGCATATTTGTATGTGTCAAAGAGAGCGAGGGGGGGTAGGGGGAGATAGAGAGAGAGAGAGAGAGAGAGAGAGAGAGAGAGAGAGAGAGAGAGAGAGAGAGAGAGAGAGAGAGAGAGAGAGAGAGAGAGAGAGAGAGAGAGAGAGAGAGAGAGAGAGAGAGAGCGAGAGGGAGGGTAAAGTGGGGGCAAGGGGTTATTGGAGGCAAAATGGCCTCACAAACACCTTGACACAGAACAAGGAAACAGCAGGTGTGCAAGGTAGGTAAAGTAGGTCACGCCCACAACAATCAGCTCGACACCGACGCGAAGATAAACAGACCGCACAGGTGACGGCGCCAGGCGACAGGTCTTATCAGGTAACCTTCTCTGTCGTGTTGTAATCCCACCGCACCTCATTACACTTGCATATACAACAATGTGACTCGGAGGAGGTGGGTAAATAGGGGCCATTAGCATGCCGTCGGCCCCGCTCGCTGTCCTCCACGGGGGCCGGGGGAGGCGGGAGGTTGGGGGAGGTCCAGGCCCCCGAGGGCCCCCCGTTACCCCGCAACAGAATTAGAAACAGATTATTTACATAAATCGGTCGGGGGAAATATTAGGCTCTGAGAAGTTAGATATATTGACCCTGGGCCCCAACAGTGCCCCTCTCCTCTCTCCTCTCTGCTCCTCCCTCCTCTCCTCCCCGCTCCTTCCCTCTCCTCCCTCCTCTCCTCCCCGCTCCTTCCCTCTCCTCCCTCCTCTCCTCCTCCCTCCTTACCTCTACTCCCTCCTCTCCTCCCTCCTTCCCTCTCCTCCCTCCTCTCCTCCCTCCTCTCCTCCTCCCTCCTTACCTCTCCTCCCTCCTCTCCTCCTCCCTCCTTACCTCTCATCCCTCCTCTCCTCCCTCCTTCCCTCTCCTCCCTCCTCTCCTCCCTCCTCTCCTCCTCCCTCCTTACCTCTCCTCCCTCCTCTCCTCCTCCCTCCTTACCTCTCCTACCTCCTCTCCTTCCCTCTCGTCCCTCCTCTCCTCCCTCCTTCCCTCTCCTCCCTCCTCTCCTCCTCCCTCCTTACCTCTCCTCCCTCCTCTACTCCTCCCTCCTTACCTCTCCTCTCCTCCCTCCTTACCTCTCCTCCCTCCTCTCCTCCCTCCTCTCCTCCTCCCTCCTTACCTCTCCTCCCTCCTCTTCTCCCTCCTTCCCTCTCCTCCCTCCTTCTTCCTCTCTCCCTCTTTGCTCTCCTCTCCATGATGGCTCTTTTAAAAGAACTTGGCAGCGCGGCGTGGAAGGAAGTTTCACACAGGGCTCCTTGCGCATTAGAGAATTCCGTGTGTATTATTTCTATAAATGGACACTGCGACGGCAGAATGAGGAGCGCTATCTCAGGGAGGCGATTTGTCGTTTTCTCACGTACACGTTCACACCCTGTAAGTGTGACCCAAGAGTGTGAATGCTGCAAATTCATCAGCCCTTCGTCCCAGTGTCAAAACAGCTGCCATGTCTGGCTGCAGCCGCACGGTGCACGTTGTAGTTGTACAGTGCAGTAGTTGTACAGTGCAGTAGTTGTACAGTGCAGTAGTTGTACAGTGCAGTAGTAGTTGTACAGTGCAGTAGTTGTACAGTGCAGTAGTAGTTGTACAGTGCAGTAGTAGTTGTACAGTGCAGTAGTAGTTGTACAGTGCAGTAGTTGTACAGTGCAGCAGTAGTTGTACAGTGCAGTAGTTGTACAGTGAGTAGTAGTTGTACAGTGCAGTAGTTGTACAGTGCAGTAGTAGTTGTACAGTGCAGTAGTAGTTGTACAGTGCAGTAGTAGTTGTACAGTGCAGTAGTAGTTGTACAGTGCAGTAACAGTTGTACAGTGCAGTAGTAGTTGTACAGTGCAGTAGTTGTTGTACAGTGCAGTAGTAGTTGTACAGTGCAGTAGTAGTTGTACAGTGCAGTAGTAGTTGTACAGTGCAGTAGTAGTTGTACAGTGCAGTAGTTGTACAGTGCAGTAACAGTTGTACAGTGCAGTAGTAGTTGTACAGTGCAGTAGCAGTTGTACAGTGCAGTAGTAGTTGTACAGTGCAGTAGTTGTACAGTGCAGTAGTAGTTGTACAGTGCAGTAGTTGTACAGTGCAGTAGTAGTTGTACAGTGCAGCAGTAGTTGTACAGTGCAGTAGTTGTACAGTGCAGTAACAGTTGTACAGTGCAGTAGTAGTTGTACAGTGCAGTAGTTGTACAGTGCAGTAACAGTTGTACAGTGCAGCAGTAGTTGTACAGTGCAGTAGTAGTTGTACAGTGCAGTAGTAGTTGTACAGTGCAGTAGTTGTACAGTGCAGTAGTTGTACAGTGCAGTAACAGTTGTACAGTGCAGCAGTAGTTGTACAGTGCAGCAGTAGTTGTACAGTGCAGCAGTAGTTGTACAGTGCAGCAGTAGTTGTACAGTGCAGTAGTTGTACAGTGCAGTAGTAGTTGTACAGTGCAGTAGTAGTTGTACAGTGCAGTAGTTGTACAGTGCAGTAGTAGTTGTACAGTGCAGTAGTAGTTGTACAGTGCAGTAGTTGTACAGTGCAGTAGTAGTTGTACAGTGCAGTAGTAGTTGTACAGTGCAGTAGTAGTTGTACAGTGCAGTAGTAGTTGTACAGTGCGGTAGTAGTTGTACAGTGCAGTAGTAGTTGTACAGTGCAGTAGTAGTTGTACAGTGCAGTAGTAGTTGTACAGTGCAGTAGTAGTTGTACAGTGCAGTAGTAGTTGTACAGTGCAGTAGTAGTTGTACAGTACAGTAGTTGTACAGTGCAGTAGTAGTTGTACAGTACAGTAGTAGTTGTACAGTGCAGTAGTAGTTGTACAGTGCAGTAGTAGTTGTACAGTGCAGTAGTAGTTGTACAGTGCAGTAGTTGTACAGTGCAGTAGTAGTTGTACAGTACAGTAGTAGTTGTACAGTGCAGTAGTAGTTGTACAGTGCAGTAGTAGTTGTACAGTGCAGTAGTAGTTGTACAGTACAGTAGTAGTTGTACAGTGCAGTAGTAGTTGTACAGTGCAGTAGTTGTACAGTGCAGTAGTTGTTGTACAGTGCAGCAGTAGTTGTACAGTGCAGTAGTAGTTGTACAGTGCAGTAGTAGTTGTACAGTGCAGTAGTTGTACAGTGCAGTAGTAGTTGTACAGTGCAGTAGTTGTTGTACAGTGCAGTAGTAGTTGTACAGTGCAGCAGTAGTTGTACAGTGCAGTAGTAGTTGTACAGTGCAGTAGTTGTACAGTGCAGTAGTAGTTGTACAGTGCAGCAGTAGTTGTACAGTGCAGCAGTAGTTGTACAGTGCAGTAGTAGTTGTACAGTGCAGCAGTAGTTGTACAGTGCAGTAACAGTTGTACAGTGCAGTAGTAGTTGTACAGTGCAGTAACAGTTGTACAGTGCAGTAGTAGTTGTACAGTGCAGTAGTAGTTGTACAGTGCAGCAGTAGTTGTACAGTACAGTAGTTGTACAGTACAGTAGTAGTATAGTGCAGTAACAGTTGTACAGTACAGTAGTAGTACAGTGCAGTAGTAGTTGTACAGTGCAGTAGTTGTACAGTACAGTAGTAGTTGTACAGTGCAGTAGTAGTTGTACAGTGCAGTAGTTGTACAGTGCAGTAGTAGTTGTACAGTGCAGTAGTAGTTGTACAGTGCAGTAGTTGTACAGTGCAGTAGTAGTTGTACAGTACAGTAGTAGTTGTACAGTGCAGTAGTAGTTGTACAGTGCAGTAGTAGTTGTACAGTGCAGTAGTTGTACAGTGCAGTAGTTGTACAGTGCAGTAGTTGTTGTACAGTGCAGTAGTTGTTGTACAGTGCAGTAGTTGTACAGTGCAGTAGTTGTTGTACAGTGCAGTAGTAGTTGTACAGTGCAGTAGTAGTTGTACAGTGCAGTAGTTGTACAGTGCAGTAGTTGTACAGTGCAGTAGTAGTTGTACAGTGCAGCAGTAGTTGTACAGTGCAGTAGTTGTACAGTACAGTAGTTGTACAGTGCAGTAGTTGTACAGTGCAGTAGTTGTACAGTACAGTAGTTGTACAGTACAGTAGTTGTACAGTGCAGTAGTAGTTGTACAGTGCAGTAGTTGTACAGTGCAGTAGTTGTACAGTGCAGCAGTAGTTGTACAGTACAGTAGTAGTTGTACAGTGCAGTAGTTGTACAGTGCAGTAGTAGTTGTACAGTGCAGCAGTAGTTGTACAGTGCAGCAGTAGTTGTACAGTACAGTAACAGTTGTACAGTGCAGTAGTTGTACAGTGCAGTAGTAGTTGTACAGTGCAGCAGTAGTTGTACAGTGCAGCAGTAGTTGTACAGTACAGTAGTAGTTGTACAGTGCAGCAGTAGTTGTACAGTGCAGTAGTAGTTGTACAGTACAGTAGTAGTTGTACAGTGCAGCAGTAGTTGTACAGTGCAGTAGTTGTACAGTGCAGTAGTTGTACAGTGCAGCAGTAGTTGTACAGTGCAGTAGTTGTACAGTGCAGCAGTAGTTGTACAGTGCAGTAGTTGTACAGTGCAGTAGTTGTACAGTGCAGCAGTAGTTGTACAGTGCAGTAGTTGTACAGTGCAGTAGTTGTACAGTGCAGTAGTTGTACAGTGCAGTAGTAGTTGTACAGTGCAGTAGTTGTACAGTGCAGTAGTTGTACAGTGCAGTAACAGTTGTACAGTGCAGCAGTAGTTGTACAGTGCAGTAGTTGTACAGTGCAGTAGTTGTACAGTGCAGCAGTAGTTGTACAGTGCAGTAGTTGTACAGTGCAGTAGTTGTACAGTGCAGCAGTAGTTGTACAGTGCAGTAGTTGTACAGTGCAGTAGTTGTACAGTGCAGTAGTTGTACAGTGCAGTAGTAGTTGTACAGTGCAGTAGTTGTACAGTGCAGTAGTAGTTGTACAGTGCAGTAGTTGTACAGTGCAGTAGTCGTTGTACAGTGCAGTAGTTGTACAGTGCAGTAGTAGTTGTACAGTGCAGTAGTTGTACAGTGCAGTAACAGTTGTACAGTGCAGTAGTAGTTGTACAGTGCAGTAGTTGTACAGTGCAGTAGTAGTTGTACAGTGCAGCAGTAGTTGTACAGTGCAGTAGTTGTACAGTGCAGTAGTAGTTGTACAGTGCAGTAACAGTTGTACAGTGCAGTAGTTGTACAGTGCAGTAGTTGTACAGTGCAGTAGTTGTTGTACAGTGCAGCAGTAGTTGTACAGTGCAGTAGTTGTACAGTGCAGTAGTTGTTGTACAGTGCAGCAGTAGTTGTACAGTGCAGTAGTTGTACAGTGCAGTAGTTGTTGTACAGTGCAGCAGTAGTTGTACAGTGCAGTAGTTGTACAGTGCAGTAGTTGTTGTACAGTGCAGCAGTAGTTGTACAGTGCAGTAGTTGTACAGTGCAGTAGTAGTTGTACAGTGCAGTAGTAGTTGTACAGTGCAGCAGTAGTTGTACAGTGCAGTAGTTGTACAGTGCAGTAGTAGTACAGTGCAGTAGTAGTTGTACAGTGCAGCAGTAGTTGTACAGTGCAGTAGTAGTTGTACAGTGCAGCAGTAGTTGTACAGTGCAGTAGTAGTTGTACAGTGCAGTAGTTGTACAGTGCAGTAGTAGTTGTACAGTGCAGTAGTAGTACAGTGCAGTAGTTGTACAGTGCAGTAGTTGTACAGTGCAGTAGTAGTTGTACAGTGCAGTAGTTGTACAGTGCAGTAGTTGTACAGTGCAGTAGTAGTTGTACAGTGCAGTAGTTGTACAGTGCAGTAGTAGTTGTACAGTGCAGTAGTTGTACAGTGCAGTAGTAGTTGTACAGTGCAGTAGTTGTACAGTGCAGTAGTAGTTGTACAGTGCAGTAGTTGTACAGTGCAGTAGTAGTTGTACAGTGCAGTAGTTGTACAGTGCAGTAGTAGTTGTACAGTGCAGTAGTTGTACAGTGCAGTAGTTGTTGTACAGTGCAGTAGTTGTTGTACAGTGCAGTAGTTGTACAGTGCAGCAGTAGTTGTACAGTGCAGTAGTAGTTGTACAGTGCAGCAGTAGTTGTACAGTGCAGTAGTTGTACAGTGCAGCAGTAGTTGTACAGTGCAGTAGTTGTTGTACAGTGCAGTAGTTGTACATTGCAGTAGTAGTTGTACAGTGCAGTAGTAGTTGTACAGTGCAGTAGTTGTTGTACAGTGCAGTAGTAGTTGTACAGTGCAGTAGTTGTACAGTGCAGTAGTTGTTGTACAGTGCAGTAGTAGTTGTACATTGCAGCAGCAGTTGTACAGTGCAGTAGTAGTTGTACAGTGCAGTAGTTGTACAGTGCAGTAGTAGTTGTACAGTGCAGCAGTAGTTGTACAGTGCAGTAGTTGTACAGTGCAGTAGTAGTTGTACAGTGCAGTAGTTGTTGTACAGTTCAGTAGTAGTTGTACAGTGCAGTAGTTTTACAGTGCAGTAGTTGTACAGTGCAGCAGTTGTACAGTGCAGCAGTAGTTGTACAGTGCAGTAGTTGTACAGTGCAGTAGTAGTTGTACAGTGCAGTAGTTGTTGTACAGTGCAGTAGTAGTTGTACAGTGCAGTAGTTGTACAGTGCAGTAGTAGTTGTACAGTGCAGTAGTAGTTGTACAGTGCAGTAGTAGTTGTACAGTGCAGTAGTTGTACAGTGCAGTAGTAGTTGTACAGTGCAGTAGTAGTTGTACAGTGCAGTAGTAGTTGTACAGTGCAGTAGTTGTACAGTGCAGTAGTTGTTGTACAGTGCAGTAGTAGTTGTACAGTGCAGTAGTTGTACAGTGCAGTAGTAGTTGTACAGTGCAGTAGTAGTTGTACAGTGCAGTAGTAGTTGTACAGTGCAGTAGTAGTTGTACAGTGCAGTAGTAGTTGTACAGTACAGTGCAGTAGTTGTACAGTGCAGCAGTAGTTGTACAGTGCAGCAGTAGTTGTACAGTGCAGTAGTTGTACAGTGCAGCAGTAGTTGTACAGTGCAGTAGTTGTACAGTGCAGTAGTAGTTGTACAGTGCAGCAGTAGTTGTACAGTGCAGTAGTTGTTGTACAGTGCAGTAGTAGTTGTACAGTGCAGTAGTAGTTGTACAGTGCAGTAGTAGTTGTACAGTGCAGTAGTTGTACAGAGCAGCAGTAGTTGTACAGTGCAGTAGTTGTACAGTGCAGTAGTAGTTGTACAGTGCAGTAGTTGTACAGTGCAGTAGTTGTACAGTGCAGTAGTAGTACAGTGCAGTAGTTGTACAGTGCAGTAGTAGTACAGTGCAGTAGTTGTACAGTGCAGTAGTAGTACAGTGCAGTAGTTGTACAGTGCAGTAGTTGTACAGTGCAGTAGTTGTACAGTGCAGCAGTAGTTGTACAGTGCAGTAGTTGTACAGTGCAGTAACAGTTGTACAGTGCAGTAGTTGTACAGTGGAGTAGTAGTTGTACAGTGCAGCAGTAGTTGTACAGTGCAGTAGTTGTACAGTGCAGTAGTAGTTGTACAGTGCAGTAGTTGTACAGTGCAGTAGTTGTACAGTGCAGTAGTAGTACAGTGCAGTAGTTGTACAGTGCAGTAGTAGTACAGTGCAGTAGTTGTACAGTGCAGTAGTAGTACAGTGCAGTAGTTGTACAGTGCAGTAGTTGTACAGTGCAGCAGTAGTTGTACAGTGCAGTAGTTGTACAGTGCAGTAACAGTTGTACAGTGCAGTAGTTGTACAGTGCAGTAGTTGTTGTACAGTGCAGTAGTAGTCTGAGCCTAGATTTGACTAGTGATCCTGTTCAGTTCAGTTCAACTTTATTATCACAGATGGGAAACTTTCTCCTGGACATAACAATAATATAGAACACAATAACACACAAAGCACTGTCTACATGTGCAAATTGGGCAGGATTATTGAACAGGGAACGGTATTTTCTTTCTATTGCACTTAAACCAAGGGATTCTAAATCTATGACCTGAGGGTAGAGTATCAAACTCTAAAAAGGAGTGAGGGGGGTGGTCTAAACTGTCCAATATTATTGTGGGTACATTTAAATGCATGCAACATTGTTCATTCATGTGTCAATATGTGTATGTGTATATGTATGTATACTGAATACATTTATCATACTACTCCTTTTCGAACATGTTAAGTCAATATTCTTCATTTGTTAAATTTTTTTTTTAATTATTTTCTATTTAACAGTAATGATTATTATTAACTTATTTCTTTCTTTCTTTCTTTATTATTATTATTATTATTATTATTATTATTATTATTATTATTATTATTATTATTATTATTATTATTATTATTATTATTATTATTATTATTATTATTATTATTATTATTATTATTATTATTATTATTATTATTATTATTATTATTATTATTATTTATTATTATTATTATTATTATTATTATTATTGTTATTATTATTATTATTATTATTATTATTATTATTATTATTATTATTATTATTATTATTATTATAATAATAATAATAATTATTATTATTATTATTATTATTATTATTATTATTATTATTATTATTATTATTATTATTATTATTATTATTATTATTATTATTATTATTATTATTATTATTATTATTATTATTATTATTATTATAACTTTTTGCACCATTTCAGAAAAACAGTAAAAAAACATTGACCATGACAGAAAGTGTATAACGGTGCTGAGTAGAGGCAAGAGACCCAGATGGGCCTCAACACATTAAATCATTGGATTAAAAAAAACACAAAAACGAAAGTAAAGTGAAACTTGAACGATGAAACTTGAACGATGGACCAGTGATTTATTTTTTTGCAGATGATTTTGTTGGACAATTGAACACTGTGTTTGAAAAATGTGTTAAGGTTTTATTGTAATAAGGGGGTAGGACCTGATCAGCATCTTGCTTCTTCCTATCCCTTTTCGAACAAGAGACTGTTTTGTTCATTATTTTATTATTATTACTTACATTATTTAAAACAAATTTGACAGTTATTTCTTGATTATTTTGTATTGTTCTTCGAAATTCATTCATTCAATGTATTAGTATTAGAAAAATAAAGATTTACATCAATAATTCAACACAGTCCTCGGCGTACAGTCGAGAATGTAGAGCAGAGAGGAGACGTGGAGGAGAGCCAGATCCCAGATCAGATACGCACAGCATACCGACACTATCCCCATCAGATACCACGGGCGTATAGGTGTGCGCTCCCCTCCCAGGTATGCGCCGGGCCGCTGACCTGAATGCGGCTGCTTACGTGTCCGCGGAGACACCCTCCACGCGGTGCCACGTCAGACAGATAGCCATCACGCCCCTGCGTGCCATCCACCTGTAGGTTCCTGCGAGCTATTCTGGAGATCAGTTTGGAGGGTGGGGGGGGGCTGTCCATGGTTCTCCAATGAGCCCGCCCTGGAGCTTGGCTTGGCTTGGCCTGGCACATCCTATTCCACAAGGAACAGTGTGAGAACGGGGGGGTGGGGGTAGGGGGCTGGGCCGGGAGATTTATCTAGCATGGAGACTAATGCCTTTCACAGGCTCATACAGGACACAATGTGCCTGCTCCTGGAGCCATAATGGCTGCACGGGACACAATGTGCCTGCTCCTGGAGCCCCAATGGCTGCACGGGCAGGGGCGTAGCTGGGGGGGGGTAGCTTAGGATGATTCCAAGGGCCCAGCACTGGGGGGGCCCCCCAACATTTTCTTTTTTTTTTCTTTTTTTTTTTTACTAGACATCACTCAGGTGTATTATTGATGCTCTCATTGATACTATGTTTGTTTCTGAAGTGTGTGTGTGTGTGTGTGTGTGTGTGTGTGTGTGAGATATATATAGAGAGAGGGGGGGCTTTGGTAGACTATTGCATTGGTCCATTCATTGAAGATGAACGCAATGCGACATCCTTTACTAGGCTCACCCACCAACAGTGCAGGTGCTGAACTGCTGATCCGAATGTATAGGTAAAAACCATATTATGCGTTTTCATCAATAAAAAAATTGCCAAAAAAAATTCCGCTCGCGCACTTACGCGCGCTCGCATTCACTGGGGGCCTACAAATACATTCTTTCATGGGGCCCAGAATCTGGAGCTACACCCCTGTGCACGGGACACAATGTGCCTGCTCCTGGAGCCCTAATGGCTGCACGGGACACAATGTGCCTGCTCCTGGAGCCCCAATGGCTGCACGGGACACAATGTGCCTGCTCCTGGAGCCCCAATGGCTTCACGGGACACAATGTGCTTGCTCCTGGAGCCCTAATGGCTGCACGGGACACAATGTGCTTGCTCCTGGAGCCCTAATGGCTGCAGCCAGTGCGTTCACAGACTGTCATTACTTGGGGGGGGGGGGATGGAGACATATGCACAGCAGAGGAGCGGTGGGAGCAGGCCTGAACCGGAGCGAACACTAAAGAGCCCATTAATCCTTTATAATTCTATTAGGAATTGGGGCTTCTTGCAGTGTGGGGGATAAGGCCCGGCTGAGTTGCAGAGGCCGCGTCCGTGATGCCGTCGGCGAAAAGCCCTTACTTAACCCAAAAAGAAGAAAAAAAAGAATTTCACACATTTCTCCCCCTTCTCCACAGTCCAGTCGATTAACAACATTAAGCAGATTGATGGGGGTTAACGACCATTTTGCTTTATCGTGTGAGCTGTTCTGTGGACTTGGGAGCGAGGGGGGGGGGGGGGGGGTGAGGGGCGTAAGTTTCACATCTCTATCGGAGGAGGAGCTACATCGTCACTTTGAAGAAGAGCGACGTGCCGGTGTGGTCGGTCGGGGGCGGAGTCGTGGGGACGCCTACTCCGTCCTCCGGGGGGCGATGTTATCGACGTCAGACGGAGAGAGCAGGAATGCTGCAGGTGGCCCCCGCTGAGGCTGAGCGGACGGACGCGCAGGTCTGCTGGAGGAACGCACTTATCGCATAACTCACTCACTCACCACCACCGTCTTATTCTTAGCCCCACAGTTCTATTTAATACCTAACCTAGAAAGAGGGAATAAAATGAAGAAGAAAAAAAAAACCTTATCAAGGAATCACCCCCCCCCCTCCTCCCCCGCTGCGGTTAAGTGTGGGGCGAGAGCGAGGGAGAAAGAAAGCGCCCTTTTGTTTCCATTCACAATGGAGCGTGCAGCTGCCCTTAATGGCTCCTCGCAGGCTGAGATTAAAGGGCTCAATCGGCCTCGATCTAAACAACAACCACACAGATCTGAGCTACTGCTCTCATGTTTACATTTTACCTGTTAGTCATTTAGCCGACGACGCTTTTATCCAAAGCGACTTTACAAGTTGTGTACGTCAACAAGGGTACAACTCTGGCAACTAAGGCGGGAGTAAGATTGTTAGTCAAAACAGTGTCGAACTTGTCGCGCTACAGTCTCGAGTGCGCGGCGGCAGTATAGACAGATTAGCATAGTAGGTAGTATAGGGCAGGGCTGTCCCCGACTAAGGATTTGGATAGTCGACTATGATTGGCCAAAATGTGCCGTTAGTCGACTATTAGTCGACCATAAAAAAAAAAGGATAATATATATATATATATATATATTAAACTAAATAAGACTCGTGCACATCTAGTTGGACCCCGACTGGAGGTGCAGGTCAGCGCAAGAGAGATATATAAAGCTAAAAGAAGAATACCATCAAAAGAAAGAAGGGACTGCACACTCCTCAGGACTGGTTTTTGTTTTTTAGCACCTGAGGAAGCAGAAGCGAAACACGTTGTGCAATAAAAAAAGCTAAAACCAGTCCTGAGGAGTGTGCGGTCCCTTCTTTCTTTTGAAGGTATTCTTCTTTTAGTTTTATATATATATATATAAAATTATCATTCCATTTGGGCTGTGGGGGGTGCTTAATGTCTGAAGGAGTCGACGGAAGGCTTCTTGTCCTCTGCAAAAGCATGCAATTGGTCCACTGATGGATACATCTTGATATTTGTCTAGTCTAGTGTGTTCATTAGATGGGTGAAATCCTCTTTCAGTGCCTCTGTGCCTGTTTTCATAGGCAGTTAGCCTCTGGTATGCGTGCCATTAGCGTTAGCCACGCTTCTAGGCCTCTTTTCTTTTGGAAAGAATGATAAAATAAAATAAAAATAAAAATATTTCTTTATAATTTTTTTGTTTTGTTTTTTTGTATTCGACTAAGAGGTTGGCAGTCGACTACGGCTCCTTTCAACCGATTAGTCGACTATTCGACTAATAGGGGTCAGCCCTAGTAGGTAGTAAATGGTAAACAGTGCATTTATATATAACGCTTTCATCCAAAGCACTTTGCAATTTTTTTTTGTTCCACACATTCACGGCGCGGAGGCGACCCATACGAGGTGCCGACCCACTCATCGGGGAGCCGTCGGGGGGTTAAGTGTCTCACACTCAAGGACACTTCAACAACACTGCTGCCTGGGAGGAGCGAGAACCTTCCGATTACCAGACGACCAGGCACTCTATACCTCCTGAGCCACCGTAGTAGTAATATAGGCAAGGTCGATTCCCTGTAGTAGCATAAAGTGCATAATAGCTTCTAATAGCTCATGTGTGCCTCATCAGGGAGGCCCTCTCTCAGTCTCTGCCTCTCTCTCCGGGTTGGACCGGGCCTCCTCCTCCACGCTGATCTCAACAACCGCATCACCAGCCTCCCTAGTACGTTTGGATAAACGAAGCGGCGCGGGGAGTGAACCCAGACGTGCCGTTTTGACAGAGAGCCCAGGCTCGGCGGCATAGTGACGCGGCTCTTCTCGCCTTTCTCTCTCTGGGCTCAGTTGCGCACGTAAACACGGGGGCCAAGGGCGTGGGTTCGGTTTCAGCGCGGGTTGGTTGTAAGCCCAGCTGTAAGCTGGGGGGGTCTGGAGGTCCATTCCTTCCCCCCAGGAAATTTGGAGCGTCAAACATGTCCATTTCCTGCATTCTGGTGTACCTTTCATGCACGCCTGCAAGGTTGAGATGGTACGGTCCTGTAGGGGGGGTGTCTGAAATTGTTGGTTGATATATAGTTACAGGTAAGAAGGATTATATACATGTTTTGACCTCTTTTCTTTTGGGGAGGGGGTTGTCTTTCCTATTACCTAAATTTTTTGGGGGTGGACAAAATGACCTCTTCTCAATATCGAGGGGGACACGTCCCATGCAACCCCCCCACCCCCCCCTTAAACATACGCCCACGAACACGGCAACAAAGACCTCGACGCGGATCGTCGACGCACGAGCGCGCGGGGCCGCGATACGGTACATATATATACGTTGCCTTGGAATGAAATGTGTCTCCTTAGTTACAGTATTATGAAACAAAACAGGACTGAAAACCACCATCGCATTCCTTCCCTGCCTGGAGCCCCACGCCCATCTCCCCCCTCAGTCTCCCCCACCTCCCCCTACCCGCCCTCCTCTCTGCCAACTGCTCCATTACTTCCCTTCATTACTGGGAACCTTTTCCTGCTCCCCATGTCCCCGTGCACACACACGCACGCACGCACACACACACCACTGTAGCTCTCTCTCTCTCTTTCTCCTCTCTCTTTCTCTCCCCTCTCTCTGGTCTTTTCTCCTCCTCACTGGGCCTGGCAGTAGATTGGAGGGAGAGCGGGGAGGACATGAAAAGCCAGCCTGTATCTGGCCGAGCATCGCCGTGGCAGCGTGACCCCCGAAACACGGCCCATCACGCTCTACTGCACTCCAAAGGCACAGAGAGAGAGGGGCAAGGGGGAGAGAGAGAGAGAGAGAGAGAGAGAGGGAGGAGAGGGTGAGAGAGAGAAGCAGAAGAGAGGTGGGGGGCAGGAGAGAGGGATAGAGAGGGGGGGAGAGAGAGGGGGCAGGAGAGAGAGACAGAGAGAGGGGGGGAGAGAGACAGAGAGGGGGCAGGAGAGACAGAGAGAGGGGGGAGAGAGAGGGGGCAGGAGAGCGAGACAGAGAGAGGGGGGAGAGAGAGACAGAGAGGGGGCAGGAGAGAGAGACAGAGAGAGGGGGGAGAGAGAGGGGGCAGGAGAGAGAGACAGAGAGAGGGGGGAGAGAGAGACAGAGAGGGGGCAGGAGAGAGAGACAGAGAGAGGGGGGAGAGAGAGGGGGCAGGAGAGCGAGACAGAGAGAGGGGGGAGAGAGAGAGGGGGCAGGAGAGAGACAGAGAGGGGGGAGAGAGAGGGGGCAGGAGAGAGAGACAGAGAGAGGGGGGAGAGAGAGACAGAGAGGGGGCAGGAGAGAGACAGAGAGAGGGGGGAGAGAGAGGGGGCAGGAGAGCGAGACAGAGAGAGGGGGGAGAGAGAGAGGGGGCAGGAGAGAGACAGAGAGGGGGGAAGAGAGGCAGGAGAGAAAGAGAGGCAAGAGAGAGAGGGATAGAAAGAGAGGCAGGATAGGGAGAGAGAGAGAGAGAGAGAGAGAGAGAGAGAGAGAGAGAGAGAGAGAGAGAGAGAGAGAGAGAGAGAGAGGGGCAGGAGAGGGTGAGAGGCAAGAGAGAGAGGGATAGAAAGAGAGGCAGGATAGGGAGAGAGAGAGAGGGAGGGGGGGACAAGGCGAACACTGGACGTGGTGAGAGGAACTGGCAGAGCTTTGGTAGAATCTTCCAAAAACAAAAAGAGAAAGTCAGGAGGTTAAATCACTTCTCATTTCAATGTTGACGTTTCAACTCAACTCAACTTTTCCAACCACGCCTCTGTTTAACATACTTTACCAAGTCACCGGTGGGCTGGCCACTCCTGAGACGACCTGCACTGTTGACTGAGACTAAATGTGTCTATGTGTGTGTGTGTGCATGCATATCTATATAATATCTAATTATATAACATAAAACCAACATGAAATTTGTGGGTTTGCTGATGTGATAATAAGGCAGAGTGAAAAGAAAGTACAAATATTCAAACACTCATTTTATTGTTTTTTTTTAGTACATTTCTGCCATTCTGGAATTCACAGACAAACACAATAACGAGTAAGAGAGAGAGGTAGGAGAGAGAGAGAGAGAGAGAGAGAGAGAGAGAGAGAGAGAGAGAGAGAGAGAGTGAGTGAGAGTGAGATAGGCAGGAGAGAGAGAGAGAGATAAGCAGGAGAGAGAGGCAGGATAGGGAGAGAGAGGGAGAGATAGGCAGGAGAGAGAGAAAGAGAGGAACAAGGCAAACGCTGGACGGGATGAGAGGAACCGACGTGATAATAATAAGTGAGAGCGAAAAAAGGTACAAATATTCAAACATTCATTTTATTGGTTTGGTATTTTGAGTACAGTGGTTATTTCTGCCATTCTGGCATT
Organism: Notolepis coatsorum; assembly: GCF_963971535.1. Lineage (NCBI taxonomy): Eukaryota > Metazoa > Chordata > Actinopteri > Aulopiformes > Paralepididae > Notolepis > Notolepis coatsorum. The sequence goes on from NC_140178.1 coordinate 14,885,074, forward strand.
CACAGAAAAACAGGACAAACAAGTAAGAACAAGTGAAAATAAAACGTATAGCTTTCTGATAATATCTGGCTCAGTCTAGTAGTTAAGGACAATAGATACGACATTAACTCTCTCCGCACCCGGTCCAGGCAAACGCGGAGAGAGAACAACACACAAACATGTACAAACTGTCCCAAAAACATGGCACTAATACTTCCGTGTGAAATTCTGCGTGGTTTTACAAAATGACCAATAATCTATTTACATTCAATTTGAATAATTATCATTTGGAAAGAAAAAACAAAAACAAATATACTGTATGAGTGTGTGAACAAGAAATAAACACTGATTATTCAAACTTGAG
>NC_140178.1:14890416-14895416 GCF_963971535.1 Notolepis coatsorum
CACATTATGTGGTTATTTTAATTGTAACTGGGATTAAGATGTCTGATGAGATGCGCTGTTTGACGGATTTGAGAAATTGAATGAGCCGTTGACGTCACATTAATGAATGAGGATAAAGAGATAAAACGTCCTTCAAAACAAAGAATATTCTAAACACGGGTCTCTCGTTCATTAATGTATAAACAATGAATTTATCCCATCTGGCACAGTGGCTCAGCGGTAGTGCTCAATCCTGGCAACCCGGCGACCGGGGTTCGAATCCCCGTCTTTCCAATATAAATTTTTGGAATATAATATTAATGATTATACGCAAAGGTAGCATAGTTTTAAGTTAAAATATTATAAATCTACATGCATTGAGGATGTCATTCTTTATATAGCTCTCAACGTGCACCAAATTGAATTATTCCTATATTGCAAAAAGAAGGAGACGACTGGGTCTCGAACCCCGGTCGTCTGCGTGAAAGTCAGAAGAACAACCCGTTAGACCACAGAGAAGATAAGTAAAAGATCGACCATACATCAATCAATGGGTAAGGGAGCCGTATCGTTATTCTGTATGACAGTTTTACTAATTATTTTCGCTAGCAAGATCTCATTTGATTATTCAATCCAGCAGGCAAGTTTAAAGAAATATAATCTGATTGATTGAGGTAATGAGGGACTTGAAATTAGCCTATAGATAACGCATTTAACTTGTCGGCGAGGCGATTGAGCCGTACTGCAATATGTTAATAAAGTTCTAAATCAATTAATCAATCAATGCCGCTAGAGAATCAGATTCTCTGCTATCGATACGTGCTGGCTTTTCAACTGAAGCGGCCGCGCGCATTTAGCCTGGGTCGCAAGTCTGGCTTGAGTTAACGAGACTGAATCCACCTTCGAGGAACAGGAAAATCCCGGCTTCAAACATCGGGTTAACTGAAGCTGGATAATGACATCTTGATCGACTTAGTTGAACCAGGTACAAGAAACAGGGCCCAGAGAAAGACTTTCGTCTTGTTTACATCAGGGTCCCCCATTTTCGTAAGTATAAGGGTGCAATTAGCACCGTGCAATCCATTCTTTGTGGATCCCGCCCCTGACTCTGAACCTGAAGCGTGTCACGTACCACCCAGTAGGCGGTGAGCCCTCCCTGGATGAAGCCGGTCACCACGTCGCTGGGGTGTGCCGGTAGTCGGAGATGCGGCTCAGCCCCGTGTAGACGGCGATCAGCACCAGGAGGAACTGCAGGAAGAGGACGCAGCAGGCGGGCTCCTCGCCACGACAACCGCGCCTGCAGGTAGAACTGGAGGAGAGAGAGAGAGAGCGTCAGCAGCGAGGAGGCGTGGCTTCAGTCTGTATACCATGCGCTTTCCTCTCTCCGACAAACTTTGCTTCCTGTCGTCAGCGCTCTGTGTTTACTAGGGGTAGGGGGGGGGGAATCGATACGTAGTAATATCGCGATACTTTGCGTGGCGATACTGTATCGATACAGGGACGCCAAGTATCGATATTTAATATTTATTTAATAAATTATATATTTTTTTGTATAAGGAAGTTGCATTGTTCATTTCAATACCTGTAATAGTACAGTAGTCCACACACACACGTGTGCATTCAGTTAAGTTGGAATATGACAGTTGACAGTGACAGTTCAGTTTGTCAGGTACATGCAACACAGATTACAGTGTTGACATCTGTCTGCTTGAGAAAATACCATGTTCTGCAATAAAAATGATTGAAGTGAGATGAACAGACTGAAAACTTTATTTTATTAGATAAAACATGTTGACAAAGTTTTACTTTGAAGTTGAAAAAAGGTAATAAATTGCAATATATCGCAATATTAACATCGCAATACTCAGCATATCGCAATATATTTAGTATCGCAATAGTATCGTATCGTGAGGCTCTGGTGATGCCCACCCCTATAGTCTGTATACCGTGCGCTTTCCTCTCTCCGACAAACTTTGCTTCTGTCGTCAGCGCTCTGTGTTTACGCTCTCCCCTCCAGATGTATATCTATATGTACTGTACCACATCACAAATGTATATACTGTATGTATGTGTATGTGGATTAGATTAGAATAGAATAGAATAGAATAGAAATACTTTTATTATCCCGAGGGAAATTTGACACTGCAAATCGCTCACATTAAACATTTAGACCGAACAGGTCGCGAATAAGAATAACAAAACAAATTGCCTAAGAATAAGAATAGAATAAAATAGAATAAAAATAGAATAAAATATACAGTAAATAAATACAGTAAAAATATACTGAAGTCTACAGGTGTAATATTGCACAGATTAGATAAAAATGTATTGTCATCATGCAGCACAAGTACAGCACAACGAAAAGAAGTTCAGGCATCAAACCAGAGTGCAAATGTAACAGTAAAGTGCAATAGTAATATACAATGTACAGGTGATTAAAGGTGGTATAAAATTATATAAATTAGTACTACTGAGTAATAGTGCTAATCAGATGTACATATGTATCAGAGTTGTATTAATATGTACAGTGATACAGGTATAAAGACACTATGGTAGTAGTAAGTCATACTGGCCAGCAGCATAACTAGTAAGAGTAGGTAAGGATATGTATAGTAATATAAAACGTGTGTGTGTGTATACGTGTGTGTGTGTGTGTGTACAGTATGTGTGTGTATGTGATGATCACAATGAAACACCCACCCAACCCAACCACACAGGCACGCACAACACACACACACACACACACACACACCACACCACACACACACACACACACAGAGACGGAGGGGGAGGAGAAGCTGGCGTGAGTCCATCAGCAGTGTCTTAACTCTCATTCCCCTGCGCTCATCCGTCTTGCCTGGATCAGAGTTCCGGTGGAGGTTGGATGGTGGGGGGGTCTGAGGGGGTGGGGTCAGGGGGCGAGCGTGATGCTTATGCCTGGTTCTATGTTTATGAGGTGGCTGGAAGTATGTCTGGGCCCGTCATCCACAGGGGAACACGTGGCCTGCATTCTGCTTTCTCATCGCTCTCCTCCTCCTCCTCCTTTCCCCCTCCTCCCTCTGTCTTTCCCCTTCCCCTCTCTTTTGCTTACACTCTCTCTCTCCCCCTCCTCCTCTCTTTCCCCCCTTCCCCTCTCTTTGCTTATACTCTCTCTCTCCCCCTCCTCCCTCTCTTCCCCCTTTCCTTTGCTTACACTCTCTCTCTCCCCCTCCTCCCTCTCTCTCCCCTCTCTCTCTCTCTCTCTCTCTCTCTCTCTCTCATCTCTCTCTCTCTCTCTCTCTCTCTCTCGCTCTCTCTCTCCCCCTCCTCTCTCTCCTGATTGGGGGCAGGTGTCAGTCTTCCTGTGTTAAACACTAGCAGATGGGACCAGCCAGACTGGCATGTAGCTGCAGGTTAGACACATTCTCTACAAGCAAGATACTGTATACTGAGTGTGTGTGGTAGGTAGGTGCATTGTACTTTTCATGGTGTGTGTGTGTGTGGTATAGAGCTGTTCCCGAAGCCTGTTTTTGGGATTCGAACATTCGGCAGGGTTTTACGAACGTGTTTTAATCATGCAAAAAATTTGCTCAGAATTTTGTTTCTGGTTCAGTACTGTCGAGTCTTGACTTTAGGCACATCGCGCACATTTACGCATATAACGTAGCGCATATGCGCATTTTTATGCGGTTATTAAGTAGTAGTACCGCCTTACTGGTCACGGGAGGCTTCAATAACGTTTAGATGGTAATCCATTTTGTGAATCCATTTGTTGAACCAACATCTTGTTAGCCAGCTAAACGTGCATAGCTTAATTAACGTGCATAACATACATGTGTAACGTTAAGTAACTTGTGTTCCACTGGGAAACTTCAGCATCACTTGGTTTAATCCAAACGTTTTATATCTTATCGTTAGGGCTGTCCGTTTATCACGTTAATTAGATTAATTAATTACACAGCAAATTATCGGGTTATGAAAAATTAACTAAAAATGTATAAAAAAGATTATTTCATTTAAATATTTTTTATCTCATTCATTCCGTAAGAACGTAGAATACACATTTACAGACTTTTTTTTAATATGGTCCATTTGCATGTTCTTGGTATCTGATTCTAGGGACATCTATGGGTCTCTAGGGAATGTATTCCCAGTGTCAGAAACACTGTGTCTGTTACTAGGCTTGAGTACATTGTAATGAACCAAATGAGAATATCAATAAAACATTTTTTATCTTTGGCTGTGAATACCACCATGCTAAAATGTACTAGACCTGAAAAATCTAAGCAAATGAATAAATGGAAGACGATTAAACAGAAGGTTTTGTAGATACAGTACTGAATTCCGCCATCCGGACACATGCTATTTGAAATATGATTATAGAATATAGAATATCAGGCCTAAAATGGTTATGTGATTAAAATGCGATTAATTAGATACATTTTTTTAATCGCCTGACAGCACTAGTAAAAACCCACGAGAGCCTCCGAAAAGACAGCGAACACAGAGGGTTCAAATCACTTATGGAAATATTAAGTGATATGACAAACGACCTCTGGGGCCACTCAGACAGCTGCCGCAGGCCGGCCGGGGGGGGGGGGGGTTGGGGGGCAGCTGGGTATCGCTGGCTTAAGGATCGGATTAGTCCCACCCCAATGGCTTTGATTGACAGCCTAGTAGTGTGTGATACATTAATAATAACAATACTTTGCGTAGCGTTCATAGACTAGTATTATACGGACAAGCCGTTCCATGAGCAGGAGAGACCTGCTGCAGACAGAGGGAGGTCATGTAATTATTACAAATGGTAACCGACTGTTTTGACTGACAATACACATCGGGTATATATCTCTCTACATTGTTATGTCTGCGGAGCGAGACATAATAAAACGGTGTGTGTGTGTGTGACTCCGCACAATATGTTGTTATTGCTCTTCATGATGCGTTCTAAGAAAAGATTTCCCTAAACAATTGCTCAAGCACTACTTCAGTCATTCATGCGAGACCTCGATCGGGGAAAACATTCCTCGCGCCCATCACTA
>NC_140178.1:14897916-14902916 GCF_963971535.1 Notolepis coatsorum
CTACCACACTACCAAAGGGTTAACCCTTTCACTGCGACAATACAGAAGGTTAACCATTTCACTGCCGCGCTACAGACGGTTAACCCTTTCACTGCCACACTACAGAAAGTTAACCCTTTCACTACACACTACAGACTGTTAACCGTCTGCAGTGTGGTAGTGAAAGGAGTTAAAAGTCTAGACCCCGGAAATAAGAAGCCGCGCCTTTTCTGATTGTTTCTAGGAAAAACAAGCATCATACAAATCGGCATATTGCCATAATCTATGGAGTCGATGAGTTGCCCCACGCAACCCTATTTATAAAGTACACAATAATAGTTTATTATAGTTACTTATCTTTACTAAAATGCTTTTTCACAACTAGTTTAGTTTTATTGAAACTATAATAACCTTGGTGTGTGTGTGTGTATTTACCGTGTCAGACAGTAAGTGATGGTGCTTGTGTGTGTGCGTGCGTGCACGTGGGTTTATAAGCTCATTTCTTTATTGTCTAAGGGTGGGTTACAGTCTAATGGAGTTAATAAGTAACACACATTATCTTTTATTTACCCTGCCAGACAGTAAGTGATTGTACCACTGTGTGTGTGTGTGTGCATGTGCGTGTGTGCGCGTGCGTGTGTGTGTGTGTGCACATGTGTGTGTGCACGTGTGTGCGCGCATGTTTGTGTGTGTGTGTGTATGTGTGTGTGTGCGCGTGCGTGTGTATGTGTGTGTGCGCGTGCGTGTGTGTGTGTGTGTGTATGTGTGTGTGTGCACGCGTGTGTGTGTGTATGTGTGTATGTGTGTGTGTGTATGTGTGCACGCGCGTGCCTGTGTGTGTGTGTATGTGTGTGTATGTGTGTGTGTGTGTGCACGTGCGTGTGTGTGTGTGTATGTATGCGTGTGTGTGCACGCGTGTGTGTGTACACTCATGCTCGTTACAGTCAGCATCAGTGTCAGAAACGCCGCTAGTCACCAAATGCAATGAATGTGCAGGAATCTCGCCTGGATACCTGCAGCTAGTGACTAGTGAGCCGGTGGGCGCTGGGACCTACGTCGGGCATGTTACCGTGCGTCGGAGCCGTTTATCTCAGGGCTTGTACAGACTGGAGCCCCGTCGACGCCGCTCCGGTTCCGTGGCGACCAGCCAGAGCTGCAGGTGACATGTAGCGTGCGGATCGCGCTGAGAAAAGGACTCGACCGATCGACGACATAACCGCTGAGGGAAGACTACGTTCGACACCGCAAGCCTTTAGTGCTCCATCCTGATTTATTGCTCAGATCGGATTTCTATTTGTTTGGCGCCAACTTTTGGGGAAATTAGCTTATTTGCCATCTACCCTGGAGTTAGACAAGCCGATACATACCCTATATCTGCTTAGAAAACTAAAATGTAAAAAAATATTATAATAATTCTCCACGTGGTAAATACACAGGTCACAACATGTTTACAGGAACGTTTTGGAGTTGTATTTGGAGTGTATTTCGTGACTGTTGGGGAACTAGGCTACACTGGCACACCTACTTCCAGTGAATGACGCTAGCTAGGCTAACGGTGCGGCTGTTCCCTACTCCTACTGCATGCACAGAGAAGAAAATGGTTTGTATCTGCTTGTCTAACTCCAGGGTAGATGGCAAATAAGCGAATTTCCCAAAAAGTCGGCATGTTCCTTTAAAACGTGGCCAAGATCAGATTCCAGTGTGATCAGATTGCACAAATGAACGATGAAGAAGATGGTAACGTAAAACATGGAGGACGCTGAAGTCTTTGGTTTAACGTATAAGTTGCGGTGGAGGCTCATTCGTGTGCAGGTGGCGAGGAGGAGGTGAAACGGAGACGTCTCTTCTTTCAATATGCTTTCAAACACATACCTGTACCCCCCCCCCCCCCCCTCCCCTCCCCTCTCCCCCATGCTGCTATGATATCCACATTTCCCCAAGGGGATCAATAAAGGAATATCTTATCTTATCTTCTTCATAAACACTTTTACGATCCGGTTGCCGTGGCTACAGGGGATCTGAGGCTCATTATAGTCGGGAATGTTTTTGATCATCGTTTTATTCTGTACATGTGGAATGTGTTCCCTGCCCCCAACCTGCGCTCGCACTCCAGCCTGGCGGCGTCATTTGGTTTGTGGATGTGTATTTGAAGTTTGAAAATCTTAAAATAATATATATATAATATATATATATAGTATAATTTATAGATATTATTGTGGCAGATATCATCCCCCGTCCCATGGCTACGTGGGACGGGGAGGAAGATACTACTGCCACGGGCAGAGGAGAGTTCATTAGAGAGTTGACTGATGGAACACACCTGTGCACCACGTGATCACCCACATCCCACACACACACACACACAGAGACACCCATAGCTTAAAGCCAGAAGAGAGACAGAGAAAGGTTGAGTGGAGGTGAGGAAGGAGCAGAGAGCAGAGAGAGAGAGTGTTATACTGAGTTTGTGAGGTGAGAGGTAGTTGTAAGGAGAGGTGAAAGCGAGAAGGTGTTCGTGGTACTGGACCCTGGACTGGTAGACGGTGGGCCGAAGGTCTCTAGAGGCTTCCGTTAATGAAATGATTGATCTGGTTAAACAGACTATATGTTATTGTAATATGAACTACATAATATACTATAATAACACATTTCCGTTTGTTGGCAACGGTTGTTGGGTCATATCTTTATGAAATTAATGTGTTGATAAGATAAAAACTACCTACGTTTGTGAAAAGGGGCGTTGCTGCGGAACCAATCAAAACGCGTTACAACGTCAGGTGACTTGATTTCTCCCAATGACATTCTCAAGCTCCGAAACTAGGAAGTAAATTTGCGACTCGTCTGTTGACAACACTGGATTAGCTCTGCATCGGTAAGCTCTCAATACTCATATACATTACTATTGAAAATGCATTTTTACTTAACTCTACAGCATTATTCAAACGTGATAGGAAGTTATGAGTCATCAGCTGTTTATATGCATCCGTTTTGACTTCGATTACACATTGAAAATATTGTAGCCAGCTCACAGACTAACGTTACGTTAGCATTTTAACTTTCTCAGATAGCAATCTAACATTACGTTAGTGTAAATCAAACAACTCTAACCCAATACTAATAATAGTAACTTGTTTCACATTCTTGCTGTGTGTTACACTATGGTATAGCGGTATGTGTTGTTGCCTGTGACGTTGTACTGCTACATCTATTTATGACATACCAGATTTGTAAATACAGTACTGTTTGTCACAAGACGTTGTCACAACAGTTACATATGTACAAAATATACTGTCTCATAATATACTCTTCCAATATATAAATATACATATAAATATATTGTTTTAGATGCTGTTGTCACTATGAATTACAAATGGGGGGCCCTGATGTAAACAAGACAAACGTCTTTCTCTGGTCTGCATCCCCTTAACAATAGTTTGATATTGGATGGTCCCTGTGCTGTTGTTTACTGTCTATCTGTATGTCATGTATGTAATATGTTATGATGAATTGAAAATGGGGGACCCTGATGTAAACAAGATGAAAGTCTTTCTCTGGTCTGCATCCCATTAACAATTGTGTGTATTGAGCTGTACTGTACTGTACCCATTCTGCAATCTGTTAATATGATGAATAACGTTATCTATTGTAGTAACAATGTTCCAAAATGTATTGATTGTTTTTCTGTTTCCCCAGATGCTCAACCCTGGACCACACGACAGATATATTCTAGGCCTAATTAAACCTAGCCTGAGGGTTCTATAGTAATCAATCATGCAAGCTCAAAGATTGAGCTCTTGAGGTGACTGCTCTATATCAAGAACCATTATCAGAGTGGCAACTGCAGGACCTGTATTTCCCAAAACAATGAATATCATGATTGAATGAGAGGCCATGGTAAACAGCACAGTGAATAAACAATGTGCAGTCCCTTTATATATTGTTCTGGATAGAAGTGGGGCCAGGCTAATCTGCAACTACTGCAAGAGCTCAACTTTTGAACAAGGATGGTCTCACATAAGCTGTCCGGGGACGACTCACACAGCTCTCTACTCTCTGGGCCCTGGACTGGACACCCCTCCACTGTACTAGTTACACATTACACACATACAAATGACAATAACACTATGTAACAACCATCAAATGCACTCACAGCACACACATCCACACGCACACACTCACTATTAAACAAACAACTGACTGCAGCACCCACTTTAGAACACCTAAACACACTTTATATTTATTGGCAAAGAATTTGCACTACAACCCATACCTCATTACACCTTACTGTAAATTGTACCTCATCCCATTTCTGCATTGTACTGTATAGTATATTGTATTGTAACTCAGTTACTTTTCTACTCTGCATTGTACATTGTATGTATATATTGAACAATTGTCTACGTACTTGACTTCTATTTTATACTTATCTATTTTTATCTAGCACAATCTCTGGAGCAAAACAGAAAGAAGCATTTTATATAAAAGTATTCTGTACTTCTGTATGACAACTAATAAAGAAACTTGAACATAAAAAAATCAACATTCTGTTCTCTATGCCAGGCTAGATCTGACCTTGACTCATGTTACAGGATTAATACACACTTTATACACAAATTGCATATAGCATTCTTTTTGGTAGCATTCATTCTGTGTTTATTGTGTCATACTGGGGAATAATATTAATATTATTATGTCCTATTGGGGACATAATTTAAAATTCTGAGCAATTCGATCGTTTTTTTTATGGAGAGGACGTCTGACATTAATTGAAAACTGTATTAACAGATTGCAGAATGGGTACAATACAGTACAGCTCAATACACACAATTGTTAAGGGTATGCAGACCAGAGAAAGACTTTCATCTTGTTTACATCAGGGTCCCCCATTTTCAATTCATCATAACATATATGACATACATGACATACAGATACAGTAGGCCTACTGCTACATCTATACATTTAATTATGACATACCAGATTTGCAAATACAGTACTGTTTATGATACAAAGAGTCCAGAAAAGTA
>NC_140178.1:14907916-14915817 GCF_963971535.1 Notolepis coatsorum
AGAACTCCCAGGACACGACGACAGCTACCTGTTCTGATTCAGAGTCGCAAGCCCTACGTTTACAATACGACTAACTTGAATGGAATAGCTCAAACAAACGTTCCATGGGGCCACAGAGTCGGTCACTAGTTCATTGTCAACGGACCAACTCCGACAGGCTGCGTTCACACTGCAAGCCTTTAGTGCTCAAGATTTATTTATTTCAGATTTATTTTTTGTATGGCTGTTCACATTTTTATTTTATTTTTTAAATGTGGCCAATATCAGATTCCAGTGTGAAGTGGTCACACACGCTCCTGAACTGACCCGCGTGCGCAAATGAACAATAATAACAATGATGGACGTGAAACATGAACCTTTATCTGATTTAGGACCACATAATATGAAAGTGGCCCAAATCAGAATTGAAAAGATTTCATGTGATTTCATGTGATTTCATGTGATTCCATGTGATTCCATGTGATTTGTGCTGATTTGAGCAATGGGCCGCTGTTGCCTGCAGTCTGAAACGCAGCCAGATTCTTGTTGCTCTGATTTACAGCTTAGAGAGACGGTTGTCTATGTTTATCAATATTAACTTAGATCATTGGAACAGTACAATGTCAATTCTGTTCCAGCCAGGGTGGATTTTCCATTTAACCTAACCACTAGCGTGAAAATCAGCATTTATTTTAGGTTGCTCTGTCGATCTGACCACCAGAGTTCACAGGAAAAGCCCGTAATCAACTGGTGTATTTTCTGAATTTTTTTTTCTGAAATCTGTTCTTAATTATTAGGGTTCCTCCAGTTCGCTCTGAACTAGGAAAAACTGCTTCTTCCTTTGATGCTTCCAACACCTATTCCCTCCGACTGACTCTGAAGCTGAAGGTTCTTCCTTCTTTTGCTGCATTTAAAAGTATGACATCCGACCGCCGTGTGTTGACTTGTAACCGTTTTAGCTGATCTTTTATTGTTTATTCTCATTTATCGTGCCTATATGTATGAAATTGTTGATAAACTGTGTCTTGTTTTGTAAGCTCCTCGTCGCTGTAAATGAGCGTAACCTCAGTGTCTCACGAGTTGAAATAAAGGTTTGAAATTCAATGAAAAAACATAACCCCGCCCCTAATCCTAACCCTAATCTTAACCAGTCCCCTAACTTTAACCTAACCATAACCTAACCCTAACCCTTAACATGACCTTAACTGGAATGTTGATTTAACTGTGAAAGCCTCGGAGAAGTGGCCGTGGGAGAACCGTATTTTCACAGTCCGTAGGTCATGCAACGATGCAATGTCTTACGAGTTGAAATAAAGGTTTCAAATGAAATAAAATGAAATGATGACTCAATTAAGTCCAACACACACACACACACACACACACACACACACACACACACACACATACACACACGCACACACACACACCTACACACATTGAATAAAGTGATTAATCTGATTAAATTCGTTTTTTTTTTATTAAATCAACTTTCCAGCCCCAGACCCAGCCCAGGGAGAAGCCCCAGCCCAACTAAATCAATTAAATCAACTTTCTTTAATGAATATAACTCATCAGTTTCTTTTAATACTATAATATTCGTGTAGCCTAATCTTTATCTGCAACTGTGAAGAAAAACCCCATTGGTTTAAACAGAATTAATAGATTTTTTTATTTTTTATTTGAAGATTGATTTAGAATTCGAATGCCAACCTAACGAACGAAGGTTCGAACGTTCGAACGTTTGCGCTCAGCCCTAACACACACACACACACACACACACGCACACCTACACACACGCACACACACACACACACACACACCTACACACACACACACACACACACACACCACGCACACACACACACACACCTACACACACACACACACACACACACCTACACACCTACACGCACACACGCACTGACCTGGCCTCCTCCACCATCTTGTGGACGGGCTGCCTGCACTCCACCTGGGCCACGTAGCTGCCCGGCGTGCAGTTGATGGAGGCGTACGTGACGTTGCAGACGGACAGGAAGTTGGGCCGCAGCCGGCCCACGCTCAGCTTGGCCATGTTGGTGAGCGACTGGCCGATGCAGCAGCCGAACACGAAGCTGCCCAGCTCCTTGTAGAGGCACGACAGGTAGCGGTTACGCACGAAGGCCCGCGAGCGCACGGCCCGGAAGCGCACGCGGTAACACTCGCCCAGCGCGATCTGGAGCGGGGGGGGAGGGGGGGGGAGGGGAAGGGGGGGAGGACAGACAGACGAAGGGAGAGAGGGAGGACAGACAGACGAGGGGGAGAGAGGGGACAGACAGATGGAGGGAGAGAGGGGGAGAGGGAGGACAGATGGACAGACGGACGGACAGACAGACAGACAGACAGACAGACAGACAGACAGACAGACAGACAGACAGACAGACAGACAGACAGACAGACGACAGACAGACAGACAGACAGACAGACAGACAGACAGACGACAGACAGACAGACAGACAGACAGACAGACAGACAGACGACAGACAGACAGACAGACAGACAGACAGACAGACAGACAGACAGACAGACAGACAGACAGACAGACAGACAGACAGACAGACAGACAGACAGACAGACAGACAGACAGACAGACAGACAGGCAGACAGACAGACAGACAGACAGGCGGGGGAGGGGGCATAAAAGGTTGGCGTTAACAACACAAACACGCGTCAGTGATAAAGCACTGGCTCTTCTAACGTGATTAGATTACATTCAAATGTCGCTCCCTCCCTCTCTCTCTCTCTCTCTCTCCCTGTTGATCTCTCTCTCCCTGTCGGTCCCTCTCTCTCCCTCTCTCTCTCTCTCTCCCTGTCGCTCCCTCTATCCCTATGGGTCCTCTCTCTCTCTCCCTCTCTCTCCCTCTCTCTCCCTGTCCCTCTCTCTCCCTCTCTCTCCCTCTCTCTCCCTGTCGGTCTCTCTCTCCCTGTCGCTCCCTCTCTCTCCCTATGGGTCCCTCTCTCTCTCTCCCTCTCTCTCCCTCTCTCTCCCTGTCCCTCTCTCTCCCTCTATCTCCCTCTCTCTCTCTCTCTCTCTCCCTCTATCTCCCTCTCTCTCTCTCTCGCTCCCTCTCTCCCTGTCGGTCCCTCTCTCTCTCCTGTCCCTCTCTCTCTCTCCCTCTCTCTCCCTCTCTCCCTGTCGCTCTCTCTCTCTGTCGCTCTCTCTCTCCCTCTCTCTCCCTGTCGCTCTCTCTCTCCTGTCGCTCCCTCTCTCCCTGTCAGTCCCTCTCTCTCTCTCTCTCTCTCCCTGTCGCTCCCTCTCTCTCCCTGTCAGTCCTCTCTCTCCCTGTCAGTCCCTCTCTCTCTCTCGCTCCCTCTCTCCTGTCAGTCTCTCTCTCCCTCTCTCCCCTCTCTCCTGTTGCTCCTCTCTCCCTGTCGCTCCCTCTCTCCCTGTCAGTCTCTCTCTCCCTCTCTCCCCCTCTCTCCCTGTCAGTCTCTCTCTCCCTCTCTCCCCCTCTCTCCCTGTCGCTCCCTCTCTCCCTGTCAGTCTCTCTCTCCCTCTCTCCCCCTCTCTCCCTGTCAGTCTCTCTCTCCCTCTCACCCCCTCTCTCCTGTCGCTCCCTCTCTCCCTGTCGCTCCCTCTCTCCCTGTCAGTCTCTCTCTCCCCCTCTCCCCTCTCTCCTGTCGCTCCCTCTCTCCCTGTCAGTCGCTCTCTCCCTGTCGCTCCCTCTCTCCCTGTCAGTCTCTCTCTCCCTCTCTCTCTCTCTCTCCCTGTCGGTCTCTCTCTCCCTGTCGCTCCCTCTCTCCCTGTCAGTCTCTCTCTCCCTCTCTCCCCTCTCTCCCTGTCGGTCCCTCTCTCCTGTCGCTCCCTCTCTCCTGTCAGTCTCTCTCTCCCTCTCTCTCTCTCTCTCTCCTGTCGCTCCCTCTCTCTCCCTGTCAGTCTCTCTCTCCCTCTCTCTCTCTCTCTCCCTGTCGGTCTCTCTCTCCCTGTCAGTCCTCTCTCTCCCTGTCGCTCCCTCTCTCCCTCTCTCTCCTGTCGCTCCCTCTCTCCCTCTCTCTCCCTGTCGCTCCCTCTCTCCCTGTCGCTCCCTCTCTCCTCTCTCCCTCTCTCTCCCTGTCAGTCTCTCTCTCCCTGTCGCTCCTCTCTCTCTCGCTCCCTCTCTCTCCCTGTCAGTCCCTCTCTCTCTCTCTCTCCCTGTCGCTCTCTCTCTCCCTGTCGCTCCCTCTCTCCTGTCGCTCCCTCTCTCCCTGTCGCTCCCTCTCTCTCTCTCTCCCTCTCTCTCCCTGTCAGTCTCTCTCTCTCTCTCTCTCTCTCCCTGTCGCTCCCTCTCTCCCTGTCGCTCCCTCTCTCCTCTCTCCCCTCTCTCCCTGTCGCTCCTTCTCTCCTCTCTCCCTGTCAGTCCCTCTCTCCCTCTCTCCCCCTCTCTCCCTGTCGCTCCTTCTCTCCCTCTCTCCCTGTCAGTCTCTCTCTCCCTGTCAGCCTCTCTCTCCCTGTCGCTCCCTCTCTCCTCTCTCTCCCTGTCGCTCCCTCTCTCCCTCTCTCTCCCTGTCGCTCCCTCTCTCCCTGTCGCTCCCTCTCTCCTCTCTCTCCCTGTCGGTCCCTCTCTCTCTCTCTCGCTCCCTCTCTCCTCTCTCTCCCTGTCGCTCCCTCTCTCCCTGTCAGTCCTCTCTCTCCCTCTCTCTCCCTGTCAGTCCCTCTCTCTCCTCTCTCTCCTGTCAGTCCCTCTCTCTCTCTCGCTCCCTCTCTCCCTGTCAGTCTCTCTCTCTCTCTCTCTGTCGCTCTCTCTCTCCCTGTCGCTCTCTCTCCCTGTCGCTCCTCTCTCCCTGTCGCTCCTCTCTCTCTCTCTCTCCCTCTCTCTCCCTGTCAGTCCCTCTCTCTCTCTCTCTCTCTCCTGTCCCCCTCTCTCCCTGTCGCTCTCTCTCTCCCTGTCCTCCCTCTCTCTCTCTCTCTCCCTGTCGCTCTCTCTCTCCCTGTCGCTCTCTCTCTCCTGTCGCTCCTCTCTCCTGTCGCTCCCTCTCTCCCTCTCTCCCCCTCTCCCTGTCGCTCCCTCTCTCCCTCTCTCCCCCTCTCTCCCTGTCGCTCCCTCTCTCCCTCTCTCCCTCTCTCTCCTGTCGGTCTCTCTCTCCTGTCAGTCTCTCTCTCCCTGTCAGTCTCTCTCTCCTCTCTCCTCTCTCTCCCTGTCGCTCTCTCTCTCCTGTCGCTCCCTCTCTCCCTCTCTCTCCCTGTTGGTCTCTCTCTCCCTGTCGCTCCCTCTCTCCTGTCGCTCCTCTCTCCTCTCTCCCCCTCTCTCCCTGTCGCTCCCTCTCTCCCTCTCTCCCCCTCTCCTGTCGCTCCTCTCTCCCTCTCTCCTCTCTCTCCCTGTCAGTCTCTCTCTCCCTGTCGCTCTCTCTCTCCCTGTCGCTCCCTCTCTCCGGTCGCTCCCTCTCTCCTGTCGCTCCCTCTCTCTCTCTCTCCCTCTCTCTCCCTGTCAGTCCCTCTCTCTCTCTCTCTCTCTCTCTCTCCCTGTCGCTCCCTCTCCCTGTCGCTCCCTCTCTCCCTCTCTCCCCCTCTCTCCCTGTCGCTCCTTCTCTCCTCTCTCCCTGTCAGTCCCTCTCTCCCTCTCTCCCCTCTCTCCCTGTCGCTCCTTCTCTCCTCTCTCCCTGTCGCTCCCTCTCTCCTCTCTCCCCCTCTCTCCCTGTCGCTCCTTCTCTCCCTCTCTCCCTGTCAGTCCCTCTCTCCTCTCTCCCCCTCTCTCCCTGTCGCTCCCTCTCTCCCTCTCTCCCTCTCTCCCTGTCGCTCCTTCTCTCCCTCTCTCCTGTCAGTCCCTCTCTCCCTCTCTCCCCTCTCTCCCTGTCGCTCCTTCTCTCCCTCTCTCCCTGTCAGTCTCTCTCTCCCTGTCAGCCTCTCTCTCCCTGTCGCTCTCTCTCTCTCTCTCCCTGTCGCTCCCTCTCTCCCTCTCTCTCCCTGTCGCTCCCTCTCTCTCCCTGTCGCTCCCTCTCTCCCTGTCGCTCCCTCTCTCCCTCTCTCTCCCTGTCGGTCCCTCTCTCTCTCTCGCTCCCTCTCTCCCTCTCTCTCCCTGTCGCTCCTCTCTCCCTGTCAGTCCCTCTCTCTCCCTCTCTCTCCCTGTCAGTCCTCTCTCTCCCTCTCTCTCCCTGTCAGTCCTCTCTCTCTCTCGCTCCCTCTCTCTCCTGTCAGTCCTCTCTCTCTCTCTCTCTCCCTGTCGCTCTCTCTCTCCCTGTCGCTCTCTCTCTCCCTGTCGCTCCCTCTCTCCCTGTCGCTCCCTCTCTCTCTCTCTCTCCCTCTCTCTCCCTGTCAGTCCCTCTCTCTCTCTCTCTCTCTCTCTCCCTGTCCCCTCTCTCCCTGTCGCTCTCTCTCTCCTGTCGCTCCCTCTCTCCTCTCTCTCCCTGTCGCTCCTCTCTCCCTGTCGCTCCCTCTCTCCTGTCGCTCCTCTCTCCCCTCTCTCCCTGTCGCTCCCTCTCTCCCTCTCTCCCCCTCTCTCCCTGTCGCTCCCTCTCTCCCTCTCTCCCTCTCTCCCTGTCGGTCTCTCTCTCCCTGTCAGTCTCTCTCTCCCTGTCAGTCTCTCTCTCCCTCTCTCCCTCTCTCTCCCTGTCGCTCTCTCTCTCCCTGTCGCTCCCTCTCTCCCTCTCTCTCCCTGTCGGTCTCTCTCTCCCTGTCGCTCCCTCTCTCCCTGTCGCTCCCTCTCTCCTCTCTCCCCCTCTCTCCCTGTCGCTCCTCTCTCCCTCTCTCCCCTCTCTCCCTGTCGCTCCCTCTCTCCCTCTCTCCCTCTCTCTCCCTGTCGGTCTCTCTCTCCCTGTCAGTCTCTCTCTCCCTGTCGCTCTCTCTCTCCTGTCGCTCCCTCTCTCCCTGTCGCTCCCTCTCTCTCTCTCTCCCTCTCTCTCCCTGTCAGTCCCTCTCTCTCTCTCTCTCTCTCTCTCTCCCTGTCGCTCCCTCTCTCCCTGTCGCTCCCTCTCTCCCTCTCTCCCCCTCTCTCCCTGTCGCTCCTTCTCTCCCTCTCTCCCTGTCAGTCCCTCTCTCCTCTCTCCCCCTCTCTCCTGTCGCTCCTTCTCTCCTCTCTCCCTGTCAGTCTCTCTCTCCCTGTCAGCCTCTCTCTCCCTGTCGCTCTCTCTCTCTCTCTCCCTGTCGCTCCCTCTCTCCCTCTCTCTCCCTGTCGCTCCCTCTCTCCTCTCTCTCCCTGTCGCTCCCTCTCCCTGTCGCTCCCTCTCTCCCTCTCTCTCCCTGTCGGTCCCTCTCTCTCTCTCTCGCTCCTCTCTCCCTCTCTCTCCCTGTCGCTCCCTCTCTCCCTGTCGTCCCTCTCTCTCCTCTCTCTCCCTGTCAGTCCCTCTCTCTCTCTCGCTCCCTCTCTCTCCCTGTCAGTCCTCTCTCTCTCTCTCTCTCTCTCCCTGTCAGCCTCTCTCTCCTGTCGCTCTCTCTCTCCCTCTCTCTCCCTGTCGCTCCCTCTCTCCCTGTCGCTCCCTCTCTCCCCTCTCTCTCCCTGTCGGTCCCTCTCTCTCTCTCTCGCTCCCTCTCTCCCTCTCTCTCCCTGTCGCTCCCTCTCTCCCTGTCAGTCCCTCTCTCTCCCTCTCTCTCCCTGTCAGTCCTCTCTCTCTCTCGCTCCTCTCTCTCCCTGTCAGTCCCTCTCTCTCTCTCTCTCTCTCCCTGTCGCTCTCTCTCTCCCTGTCGCTCTCTCTCTCCTGTCGCTCCCTCTCTCCCTGTCGCTCCCTCTCTCTCTCTCTCTCCCTCTCTCTCCTGTCAGTCCCTCTCTCTCTCTCTCTCTCTCCCTGTCGCTCCCTCTCTCCCTGTCGCTCCTCTCCCCTCTCTCCCTGTCGCTCTCTCTCTCCCTGTCGCTCCCTCTCTCCCTCTCTCTCCCTGTCGGTCTCTCTCCCTGTCGCTCCCTCTCTCCCTGTCGCTCCCTCTCTCCTCTCTCCCCCTCTCTCCCTGTCGCTCCCTCTCTCCCTCTCTCCCCTCTCTC
>NC_140178.1:14916017-14923517 GCF_963971535.1 Notolepis coatsorum
TGCTCCATCATTAGCATCATTAGCTCCGCATCCCCCGGAGCTAATGATGCTAATGATGGAGCATCGCCGTTCGGTTGTGTGATAGTAAAGGGCTAACCTTCTGTCGTGTGGCAGTGAACAGGGTTAATTAAATAAAGAAATTCCCTATCCATAAGTCGCCGTGGGAAAGAATAAAAAAAAATAAATAAAAAATAAAATAAATTCCCTACCTACCTACCCATGGCCAAACTGACAACCAACCTGAAACCAACTATTATTTTTGTTAGGCCCTAAGGGGGTTAAGTCGTGTCTTCTTGCTCAAGGACACTTCGACACGCGCTGCCCGGCGGGAGGAGAGGGAATCAAACCACTTCGACACTCGCTGCCCGGCTGGAGGAGAGGGAATCAAACCACTTCGACACTCGCTGCCCGGCGGGAGGAGAGGGAATCAAACCACTTCGACACACGCTGCCCGGCGGGAGGAGAGGGAATCAAACCACTTCGACACACGCTGCCCGGCGGGAGGAGAGGGAATCAAACCACTTCGACACTCGCTGCCCGGCGGGGAGGAGAGGGAATCAAACCACTTCGACACTCGCTGCCCGGCGGGAGGAGAGGGAATCAAACCACTTCGACACTCGCTGCCCGGCGGGAGGAGAGGGAATCAAACCACTTCGACACTCGCTGCCCGGCGGGAGGAGAGGGAATCAAACCACTTCGACACTCGCTGCCCGGCGGGAGGAGAGGGAATCAAACCACTTCGACACTCGCTGCCCGGCGGGAGGAGAGGGAATCAAACCACTTCGACACACGCTGCCCGGCGGGGAGGAGAGGGAATCAAACCACTTCGACACACGCTGCCCGGCGGGAGGAGAGGGAATCAAACCACTTCGACACACGCTGCCCGGCGGGAGAGAGAGGGAATCAAACGCGGTGAACCTTACAATTATTACCATACGACGACCGATCCTCTACTTCCTGAGACACTGTCTGTCGCCGCCATCCAGAGGGATGCTCGATATTGGCTTCTTTACCGATACCGAATTTATACCGATATTGTCCAACTCTTAATTTCCCTGATACCGATATCAACCTGATACCGATATATGCAGGGTTTCCCCCCCCCCCCCCCCAAAAAATGGAATAATTTCAGGGTAATTAACATTACATATCTCTTGTTGTGGAATTAACACAACATTATGCATACTTTTGACAATAAATGAAATCAGAATTTGTTCTTACTTGCTTGGCTGGGTAAATAAAGGTTATAGAAATGTAAAAAACAAATTAAAAAATTAAATACATTTTTTTTATTTGAAAACCGATACCGATATTTTCCGATATCACATTTTAATGCCGATATCAGGCCGATAATATCGGACATCCCTAATTTCAAGCATCAGCGATGTGACTTTCGGGAATGAATGCTTTTGTTCCTGGAAATACTGTAACGTTAGCCTGGTGCTGCGACTCACAGATATATCTAGCTGTTAGCGATGACAGCAGCCAGCTAGCTCCCTTGTTTGGTTATCTAACGTTCACTATTAAGTGAAGTCAAAACAAAATCATATGTTAATGTCTGGTGGGGGGGGGGGGGGGGGGGGGGGGGGGTTCCATTAGTAGTACTCAGTGTGCTGTCTAGGAGCCGGTCTGTATCTTTACTTTGGCTCAGAGGAAAAAATAGAAGTAAGCCGTCTGACTCAAAGAGATAAAGACAGTTTAACTGTCCTTTAAAGACCTAGGCATATTTCTCTCTCTCTCTCTCTCTATCTCTCTCTCTCTCTCTATCTCCCCCTCTCTCTCTCTCTCTCTAAATAGATAAAGCAATATAGTTTAACTGTCCTTTAAAAAAACGAGGCATATTTCTCTCTCTCTCTCTCTCTCTCTCTCTCTCTCTCCCCCCCTCTCTCTCTCTCTCTCTCTCTCTCTCTCTCTCTCTCTCTCTCCCCCTCTCTCTCTCTCTCTAAATAGATAAAGCAATATAGTTTAACTGTCCTTTAAAAAAACGAGGCATATTTCTCTCTCTCTCGCTCTCTCTCTCTCCATTTTTCCATTTAGCCTTTCAAGCGAGACTAAGCCTAATACTGGTGGTGATGATTACAATATTGCCATCTTTAGCTTCACGGCCTAATTGTGGGGTTTTTCCAAGAGCCACTCACAGTCATGCCATCATTTTCCAATTACTCTTACTAGGGAGTCAATAACTGGCCTCATTCAGGTGATGACGACGGGGCGAGGGGCCTGGAGGAGTGGAGTGGAGGGGAGGGCCTGTCCCAGCAAGTAGCCCCCCACAGGTATTCCAAAACCCTGTGACCTCTCGACCCCCCCCCCCCTCTCGCAGTGGACCGCCGCACTTGCGTCTCAGGTACGGCCACGGGGCGCGAATTCTCTTCAGGCCTGAGCTCCCCCCCCCCCGCTGTCAAAACGCTACAAACAAGGCCATCAGGAATGCATGCAAATACTCGAACGCTGGTGCGTGCGCGCACACACACACATACACTGTACAGATGAGATGTTATTATTCTGTAGGGCAGGTCGGCAGGATACGTGGAACATACCGACTCCGAGTTGAACCAGAAAGAGCGCCGCGCCACATCCATCTCCGCTGCCTGTCAAGAGGAGGACCCCCATAAACAACTCTGGCCTTGTTATCGACACCGGGCGGTAGTGTCGGGGGAAGTCGACGGGTAGAGAGAGTGAGAGTTATCCCAGCTTGCTGGTATTGATAAAAAGGTGACCCATATAGGCTATGTTCACACTGCAAGCCTTTAGTGTTCAATTTTGATTTATTGCTCAGATCTGATTTAGTTTTTTGTTTGGCTGTTTTTTTTTTTTTTTTTTTTTTGTATGTGGCCAAGATAAGATAAGATAAGATATTCCTTTATTGATCCCCTTGGGGAAATGCAGGCATCATAGCAGCATGGGGGGAGGGGAGGTACAGGTAGTATAATACATTGGTTACACAGGTGACATAATTATAGTACAGTGGAGAAGTCAAAATTGTATTTAATAGAAAAGCAGTGTAAACAATATAACAAGTCAATATGATTAACTCTGGACATGTGCATATTGGGCAACAAGGTGAGCGAGATGAGGGTATGTACGCCCTCTCAGTTATATTTGCCCAATATATAATCTAATAATCCAAAATCTAATCTAATATATAATCTAAAAAAAAACGAAATGCTAAATGCTAAATATATGCAATTAATATAATCTAATAATCTAAATCTAAATCGAATCTAATATATAATCTAAAAATACTAAATGCTAAAATGCTAAATGCTAAATATATGATCTAATGAAGTATACAATGAATGAATGACTGAAAACTCTCTCTCGTCTCTTTCTCTCAATCTCTCTATCTCTCTCTGTCTATCTATCTATCTCTTTCTCTCTCATTCTCTCTCTGTCTCTGTCTCTCTCTCCCTCTCTCCTCTCTCTCTCCCTCTCTCCCTCTCTCTCTCTCTCTCTCTCTCCAGATATGTTGTTTTGCGTGTTTATAGCACACGTGCTAGTTTTCAACACCAGTCCATTGAGGCTTTTCTAAAAGATAGAATCAAATTAACAGTATAATACAGAATTCAAATCACAAATCAGAACAAATAGTTACCAGAACAAAGAGACCATGATCAAAATAACAAAACCAGTCCGCGTCTACATTATGTGAGCACTGCTGCTTTGATTTCAGCCATACCTTGAGTCCTCTGCTGAAGACGTTGGCATTGGACTGCAGTTTTAAGCCACTAGGCAGAGAGTTCCATAAATTTGCCCCCTTTAACAGAGAAGGCAGACTGTCCAAACGAACTCTTGCACATGGGAACAGTGCAGTCACCATTATTGGAAGCTTGTGTGTTTATTCTGCTAGAGCTCCAACATCTAACCACCAGTCCAGAAAATAATGATGATACATGATTGTGCAAACATTTAAAAAATGAGTCTAATATTACTGAAAAGAGTGTGCTTACTCAAAACACTGAAGTGATGCCATCTCATTGGTTTACGGTCCATGGTTTTTTATAGCCTGTTGGCTGTTTGTATATTATAGTTATGGGTTTTAGTATGGTTTGTGAGGTTTGTGACCGTGATGTGATACAGTAAGACAAGTGGGAAAGAATCATAGCGTGCATATAAAGTTGAGCAGCTTTAGTTGACAGATCCCTTCTAATCAAACAAAAGCAGTTTAAATTAGGCTTGACCTTCTTACATACATAAATGTACCTGTTTATCACATTTTAGGTTCTTGTCTAATATGATTCCTAGGTACTTGACCTCATTCACTTTGGCAATTATTAAATGTTTCATTTGCACCTCAAACTAATAATTTATAGGCCTTTTGCATATGGAGATACACATAGAGACAGTTTTCTTGACATTCAAGGTCAAATAGAATAGAAATGAGACATCACAAGCCAGTCGGAGATGTTATGTAACACAGTATGTTATGAATACAGTATTCACATAAGGTGCGGTATGCATAAGGTAGTACAGGTATATTGGCCTTTTAGGTGGGAGTCAGCTACTAGGTTCCTAGTAGTTGGATGTCTGGCAGCAGTCCCTGCCCACCAGGGACCGAAACTAAAGCCCGCCGCCCGCCAGGGGCGCTCAGTTTTTACCTTTGGCGCTTGACACTTAGAGGGCTGCCCGCCGTGTGGCGTGTAACCGTGGCAACGAGTCATATCCGCCCAGCCCTGCAGCGGGATACTATTGGCTAAGGGCTTCTGCTCGCAGTGCTCATGTCAACACAGGCAGTCTGCTCTAGAAGAGCGGACCTCCACGAGCTACCGTTACTGTTTAAACTATGACCCAGTCAACTATTCACTTTTAGTTTAATACATGACGAGGCATTGTCTAACGGTATCTAGCTGGCTAGCTACTGATAGCTGCTGATATCAACAAATGCTCCAGCAATAGTCGACTCGAGTGCATAAATACCTCCGTTCCCTCGTTAGCTCGCGTTAGCTAGCTCACGTTAGATGATCGATCTGTCCCAGTAAACTAAATTGTCTTAACGTTATCTACCGGGCTAGCAGTAGCTACAGATAGCTCCTGATATCAATGTCTTATAACATTGATTGAATGCGTATTCTAGCTGAGGGCATGTTGAATGTGATTTGACAAAAGGACCGTAACGTTATAAATAGGTTCCAGCTGCATCGCCGGAGAATCCTTGCATGCTGAATGTAGGGTCTAGCTGAATATAGGGTCTAGCTGCAGGGCCGGAGAATCCTTGCTGGAGCTGGAGGCTACTCAAGTATACACACAGACAGTGGAGCTGTTTGCAGATAGCAAGCATTTTGACATATTGCGTGGTGGCGATGTCTCGCAGATAATACAACTACAAGTATGATTATATAATATATATTTTATTAAAAAAAAATATATATAAAATATATATATATATTTTTTTTTAATCAAAAAAATGTTGGCAGGTAAGAAATATGCTTGGCGGGTAGACTCTTCCCATCTACCCGCCACTGGCCGGTGAGTCAAAAAGTTAATTTTGCTCCCTGCTGCCCACTGTTAGGGGTGGGAATCGCCAGAGACCTCATGATACGATACTATCGCGATACTTGCGTCACAATACGATAGTATCGCGATACTAAATATATCGCAATACGCTGAGTATTGCGATATTAATATTGCGATTATTATCTTTAATTTTTTTATTACCTTTTTCAACTGCAAAGTAAAACTTTGTCAACATGTTTTATCTAATAAAATAAAGTTCAGTCTGTTCATCTCACTTCAATAATTTTTATTGCAGAACATGGTATTTTCTCAAGCAGACAGATGTAAACACTGTAATCTGTGTTGCATGTACCTGACAAACTGAACTGTTGGTATTACAGTCATATTCCAACTTAACTGAATGCACATGTGTGTGTGTGGACTACTGTACTATTACAGGTATTGAAATGAACAATGCAACTTCCCTATATAAAAACAAATAAAACAAAACAAAAAATTATGAATAATTAAATATCGATACTTGGCGTCCCTGTATCGATACAGTATCGCCACGCAAAGTATCGCGATACTACTACGTATCGATTTCCCCCCCCCACCCCTACCCACTGTTGTGGAGCCTGATGGCTGCTGGTATGAAGGACTGGCCGAGGCGGTTAGTTGAGTGTCGGGAGGGTATGAGTCTGTGGCAGAACGTGCTTCTCATCTTGACTAGCTCATCAGATTCTCCAGTGTGAACTGACCCGCATGCGCGAAATTAACAATAAAGAGGATGGACATCAACATGGAGGACACTGAAGTCACAGTTTATGGTTTAATGTATACGTTGATGTGCAGTGCAGGTATTTTGTGAGGGGTGATAATGGGTCTGAGGAGAGAGGAGACATTTCTTCTTTCAATCTTAGTCAAAGTCTAGAAGAGTGACGTAAAAGTCGCATGAATTCTCACGTGACTGTTCAGAGTTCAGACGTTGCAAAAAATCTGACCTGTATCTGATTCAGGAGCACATTATTATGAAAGTGGGCCAAATCAGAATTGAAAAGATCAGATTCCATGTGATTTGTGCCGTTCACACTGTCGTGAAAAGATCTGATCTGAGCCACATTATGAGCAAAGATAAATCCGATTTGGGCCACTCTTCCCTGCAGTTTGAATGTAGCCATGTAGCATGATGTCATACTATCTGGAGCTGGGCCTGGTTATCGTTCATCGTCTGTCTGTGTGATTTTATTGTTGATTTTCCCTGATGGCCTGAATCGCGACACGACACACGACACAATGTTGTTGACGTTTATCATTGATTTCAAAAGCAACGTTGACGGATTTCTCACAAAATGATTGCTGAAATGTTAGGCTAAGTGAAAGTTCAAGTTTCAGTTTGATATCACAATTCAAATGCACCAAGACTCACCAAAATGTTCCATACCTAAGCATGTCATGATATAGGTTATCGTTCGAAATATTTATTCCATTCCTTTGTCCATTGATGATGTTACGCGTGACAACAAACCAAAACTTTTTTCAGAAAATATTCCTCTTTCAGATCTCAGAAATTTTATTTAGGCCTAATATGATCAGTCACAGTGTCATCCCACTGACAGACAGTAAACAATAATGAATCACTGCCCCCCCCCCCCACCCAACCAGCATTAAAGGGGACAGTACAATGTAAATTGTGTTTAACAGAACTCCGATATCCAATCTGCTTCCTCTGAAATGTTAGATTCAGAACACTCAACACTGATCTCTCCACACACACACACACACACACACACACACACACACACACACACACACACACACACACACACACACACACACACACACACACACACACACACACACACACACACACACACACACACACACACACACACACTACACTTCCTCACTTACACTCTCTCACACATAATACACTACAAAAAAGGTAACTTTAAAAGAAAACGACTGTATACATCTTTGCACATATTTTATATTCTAAATCCACTGTATATTTGTATAGTATTACTTATTATGATACATTTTCTTACGTTTAGTATAACTTTTTTATCA
>NC_140178.1:14928517-14946017 GCF_963971535.1 Notolepis coatsorum
TTGATTGATTGATTGATTGATTGAAAATGTTATGAACAGATTGCAGAATGGGTACAGTACAGTACAGCTCAATGTTAAGGGGATGCAGACCTGAGAAAGACTTTCGTCTTGTTTACATCAAGGTCCCCCATTTTCAACTCATCATAAGAAGAGGATCACAACCAAGTGACACCAAATGCAACTTACCGACGCAGAGGCACAGTACATCCAGACCGACCAGCATCTTCCTCTTGGTGCAGAAGGAGCTGCTCTCCGCGGCGGCGGGCTCCCAGTGCGTCCCGGCGCCGTTCTCCTTCGCAGCGGCGGGCTTCGTGTCCCCGTCATGGTCGGCCAACCGCAGCTGCAGCTCCGCGTCCCGGGGCAGTGTGTTGTTGGCGTGGTGTGTGGAGGACTTGAACTTTTGCATTATATATCTTCTCTCAATTTAGTTTGTTTTTTAAAGAAAATCACTATAGCTTCGCGTCTTTCGTGTCACCGATCAAATGCCAAGGCAACCGGCCCCCTCCCCAAAAAAAATAACTTTCAGTCCATTCCTCAACTTTTACGCGTTAAGTTAAAATCCATGTCAGAGGGGAATCTGACAGCCAACCCGTTAGGTAATGTACGGTCAACGTGACACGGTTGTCACTCAAGTTACATTAACGTTTATTACAGGAAAAATATCAAATATCCATGTACACACTGTCTGGAGGAGGAGACATGTGGGGTGCCAAACTAGTAGTAATAACTCCCAAAAGAAAAAAAGTCTTCGGCGATCACCTTTCAGTCGAGAAAACAATAATCAACAGCATCGATCTCCTCTGACTAGCTCCTCGAACTCGAACATAACAACATGTTCGATGATGTGTCTGTCAACTGACTTCTTGTCCATGTCATAAACTGTCTCCAACTGCCCCATCCATGTGTGAGCGCGTTACCCCCCCTCCCTCCTTCGGCTCCTCTCGCCCCTCCCCTCCCCGTGCAGACCGAGGCGCACGTCGGGACAGTTTGTTTTCATTTAGCACCCTCTCTGCTGTGATTGATTGATTGATTGATTGAAAACTTTATTAACAGATTGCAGAATGGGTACAGTACAGTGTACAGCTCAATACATACTTTCGGGTCCCCCATTTTCAATTCATCAAGTCACTTTTACTATACACCTTTGAAAGCCCATAAAGATTCTGGCCAACGCAACGAACATGAATTATTTAATTGTGAATTATTCATTTTACGTTGACTTATTAATGCATTCGTAAACAAAGCTGTAGGCTTATTCGGTAATTAGGCTATTAAACTTCAATGAAGATACCTTTATTATACCCTTGCCATATCATATTTACGAGTGCTGTCTGAATGACAATGCTGGGATGGATGGATGGATGGATGGATGGATGGATGGATGGATGGATGGATGGATGGATGGATAGATAGATAGATAGATAGATAGATAGATAGATAGATAGATAGATAGATAGATAGATAGATAGATAGATAGATAGATAGATAGATAGATAGATAGATAGATAGATAGATAGATAGATAGATAGATAGATAGATAGATAGATAGATAGATAGATAGATAGATAGATAGATAGATAGATAGATAGAGATAGATAGATAGATAGATAGATAGATAGATAGATAGATAGATAGATAGATAGATAGATAGATAGATAGATAGATAGATAGATAGATAGATAGATAGATAGATAGATAGATAGATAGATAGATAGATAGATAGATAGATAGATAGATAGATAGATAGATAGATACTAGATAGATAGATAGATAGATAGATAGATAGATAGATAGATAGATAGATAGATAGATAGATAGATAGATAGATAGATAGATAGATAGATAGATAGATAGATAGATAGATAGATAGATAGATAGATAGATAGATAGATAGATAGATAGATAGATAGATAGATAGATAGATAGATAGATAGATAGATAGATAGATAGATAGATAGATAGATAGATAGATAGATAGATAGATAGATAGATAGATAGATAGATAGATAGATAGATAGATAGATAGATAGATAGATAGATAGATACTAGATAGATAGATAGATAGATAGATAGATAGATAGATAGATAGATAGATAGATAGATAGATAGATAGATAGATAGATAGATAGATAGATAGATAGATAGATAGATAGATAGATAGATAGATAGATAGATAGATAGATAGATAGATAGATAGATAGATAGATAGATAGATAGATAGATAGATAGATAGATAGATAGATAGATACTAGATAGATAGATAGATAGATAGATAGATAGATAGATAGATAGATAGATAGATAGATAGATAGATAGATAGATAGATAGATAGATAGATAGATAGATAGATAGATAGATAGATAGATAGATAGATAGATAGATAGATAGATAGATAGATAGATAGATAGATAGATAGATAGATAGATAGATAGATAGATAGATAGATAGATAGATAGATAGATAGATAGATAGATAGATAGATAGATAGATAGATAGATAGATAGATAGATAGATAGATAGATAGATAGATAGATAGATAGATAGATAGATAGATAGATAGATAGATAGATAGATAGATAGATAGATAGATAGATAGATAGATAGATAGATAGATAGATAGATAGATAGATAGATAGATAAACAAGACGCAAGTCTTTCTCTGGTCTGCATCCCCTTAACAATTGTATGTATTGAGCTGTACTGTACTGTACCCATTCTGCAATCTGTTAATACACTTTTCAATCAATCAATCAATCAATCAATAGATGTGACAATGTAATCTGGGCACATTCTCTATCCCAACAATAAGTGACAATGTGAGGCTAATCTGGGCACATTCAAATAAACATCAGAGCTATTCTGTCTCCAAAAGATCATCCAATTCCATAATGGACATTTACAACCATTTATTTATTTATTTGTTTTAATTCCCTGTCTGTCTTATCGTACTATGCAAAGGAAGAGTGCGCCACCTGGTGAAGAGAAGAGTTGTAGACATGCTTTCTCTTTCTTTTTCTTTTTTTTGTTCTTTACATAATCCACACTCCAGCGGTAAAAGTATTGGGACGATTGTGTGGAACTGGCTCACTCCGATCGTTTTGCATTTCTGATCAAAAGATGAATATGAGTAGAGTAGAGAGATAGCTAATCATTATTTAGTAGTAGAAGGCTATACTTTTGTGACAAATTAAAGGGGAATGCCACATAAAAAAGTCAACCAACGAACTAGATTCTTGTACCGGATCTCCTCTCTGGTAAACAAGAATACCCTGACTCTGGCAGGAGCACTCATTCAAGGGTACTACGACTATGCTTGCACCTCATGGTACCAAAGCACCTCAAAGGCGCTAAAAACAAAATTACAAACATCTCAAAACAAACTGGTCAGACTACTGCTTGACCTTACTCCTAGAACCCACCTCACCCCTGCCCACTTTGACAGGATGGCTTAGAGTAGACGACAGAGTACAGCAACTTGCAATGGGCCTGGTCTACAAGATACACTACACGACTAAGGTACCCATGTACATGTCAAAATACTTCCCAAAGGTCAGTGAATACCACGATCACAACACCAGAGGGAGCTCCACAAATCGTGTTAAACCCAGATTCGGCTCAAACAAGGGACTAAACACATTTAGCAATTATGCCACATCAATGTGGAACGCCCTACCCAAAGCTGTAAAGGAATGTGAATCACTACCCACTTTCAAAACCACTCTCAAAGAACACCTACGGGAGACTGCAATTCGAAATGGCCACCTACATTTCACTGCATGTCTCGTGTATGTATGTATGTGACAAATAAAACTCTTGAATCTTGAAATGTGTGACGTCACCAAATGTCAAATCCGGTGCCACATACACCATGAATGGGAGACTTTTCAATTTCAATTTCAATTTCAAATCTTATTTAAACTCAAAGGCCAACTGAGGTTTCCCTCATTTACAGTCACGTCGAGTGCACATACAGAGTTAAGCAAAACATACAGAAATAAGCAAAAATAAAAAAGCATATAAAATCACAACAATAAGACAAGTAAGGATAACAAATCAATTAAAACACGTATAACTTGATTGACAAAGGTTGGAGATCAAGGTTTTAAACTCTGCAACAGAGGGGAGAATCTCAAGCTTTAAGTTGGAGTTCATTCCATGAGCTAGAGGGGCATCGTAGCGAAATGCAGATTTACCCTGTTCAGAGCAAACTGGAGGGAGCTTAAAGGAACACGCCAACATTTTGGGAAATTAGCTTACCGTCTTCTCCAGAGAGAGACAAGAAGATAGATACCAGTTTCCACTCTGTGCGTTCAGTAGAAAGCTATCTGTGAGGATTGGTTCATTCCCCGCCACACGCTCCGCTCCTTTAAGGTACTGTGTTGATTGGTGCATTCCCCGCCACACGCTCCGCTCCTTTAAGGTACTGTGTTGATTGGTGCATTCCCCGCCACACGCTTTTGGAGCAAGTATCAATTCCAGCACACACCTGTCATAGTTTTTGATTAGCGCCCCAGAGGCTTTTTATACTGGGACTTCCCTTCAATCGATGTCGGGTCGTTTTGAATACTTCTGTTTCTGCCTGTTGTTCCCCGTTGCTGTGCCTCGTCTACTCTCCCTCCAGGACATCTGTGGATTGCCGCTGGTGAAGACCTTGTCCCCCCGTTTTGAGCTGCGCCTCGTTTACCCGCTTTACTCTTGCGCTTTGGTGAGTTTGAACCAAACCCTTTTTGGACTATTCAGTTTTGTGTGTTTTGAAGAACACTGAAGAGTTCTATTTTTGCTTACACTTGACTCAGCTAAGTTGTGTGTTAAAGGAGACACTGAAGATTATCATTTTGCTTGCACTGGACTCAGCTGGGGTGTGTGTTTAGAAGAGACACTGAAGATTATCGTTTTTGTTTTGCACTGACCCTCAGCTAAATTGTGTGTTGTGGTGAACACTGAAGATATCGTTTTGTTTGTTCTGGACTCAGCTAAGGGAGGAGGAGACCGCACTGCCTCTGTGTGATGTGGACTGTTATTGATCTCTCTCTCTCTCTCTCTTTTCCACCTCGAGTTGAAGCTGGGAGTATCTGCAGAGCCGCTTCGGCGTCAACACCGTTTCCCCACCTCGAACACCAAGAGGATCTGCAGAACCGCAGATAACTCTGCTGAAGGCAGTCTCCCTTTGTTTCAAGATTGTTACTTGCTCCTTTTTGACTCTGAAAATAAATACGCCCTAGTATTTGGCTAACTCTGAACTACCTGTCTGTGCCGTGCGTTTGAGGTCGGTTTCAAACCCTAACACTATCTATATGAATTGAAAATGGGGGACCCTGATGGAAACAAGACAAACGTCTTTCTCAGGTCTGCATCCCCTTAACAATTGTGTGTATTGAGCCGTACTGTATTGTACCTGTAACTGAGGGGTACAATTCCCTGACTGTATTGTTAGATATGATATTTAATACCACTACCTCATGTACTTTAACTTCTGGCCACCCAGTACAAGATATAAGTATGATGAACACTTTCCCACCTGATGAAACGAACCAACACAAATGTACCAAATCGAATATTTAATACAGCAAAAGGTGTATACAACATTCACTTAATTACATTTATGATTTGAAATATGGAATATGCACTTTTATGGCAAATGAGTATTCGTAGGTAAATCAACATTGAATGTCCAATCTCTGGTTGCGCAGGGAGTAAGTATACAACCTGGAATATTTAGGAAACGATAGCGATGGTACTTAAATGATTATAGCTGGATACACTAAGGGGGGGGGGGGTCCCGCTGGTTGTAAGACAGTAGGAGGGGGGGGTTAGAGAAGCCGCTGGCGGTATCCCATCTGGCCGACGGTGTCTTGGGAGAATCCAAAGTCTTGGACACGGTGCCCACAGAACCTCGGGCCGCAGACGAATACAGCTGGACCCTCTGTGGAACGGTATCTGCCGGTCCACAACGGAGAGACGTGGTGCGACCTCACGTGTAGAGCGCCGCCTCACCTGGAGTCCTCTCCGGGGGGTAATTCCAACACTCGGCAGTGTTGGCCTTTATCCATGGAATAATCAAAGCACACAAAGCATAATCCAAGAGCCGTGGAAGGCTCGCCGTCGTCTGGGTAGAGTAATCCAATATACAGGTCCAGTCGCTCTTGGCCCGGAGCTCCTCGGATGCAATCACCACTAGGGGTCTGACCAGCCTGGTTAAGCGTCCAGATAACGTCAGGAACGATGGGGGTACTGATAACTGTAGAGCTCTAACCGAACGATGCACCATACATAAATAGACTATTATTAGCTTAATAGAATACGTCCAACTCGACGGTATGGTGCCAAACTATGACCATTCAACTATTAATCTACACGATATCTCAATGCCTATTCTGGGCCAAGTAGGCCTTACTACACCGCACGTGCGTCGTGGGGAGGCTTTTGCGTCTGTCACTCTGTTGGAGGGTAAAGAACTGGACTAAAAGGAAGTTCTACTTTACGAGCGCCATATATATATGCGCTATGAACAAATAGTACCATTCGTATTTCGCCCGGCATATTACTGCGCGGAACCGGGGGTTGCCTCGACATGTTAGGCGGCACGATTGAACTTGGACCTAGGGGTATGGCAACCTGGCGCCAGGTTCTCGTCCAATGGTAGAATGAAACTATTATGGGCTGTTTAGTAGAAACGGGGATATTCAATGCATATTGTACAAGGAATATACAGGGGATATCAAACGATATACAAATACAATTAAATATATATATATAAATAAATATACATATTCGGTTTAATCTGATCCTTCACAACAGCCGCCCCCTAATTAGTCCCACCTAATTAGCTAAGCAGAGACAGATTAACCGCACTGTCTTCCACTCAAGGTCCGCTGTAAGGGTCAGTCAACTCACAAAGTCATAGGGTCATGGTCATCATCGATAGTATCTGGGAGTCGGGGCAGTTCTATGAGCCTCGCCACGGGACGTGTGTAGGTGCGCCCTTGGACGAGTACTTCAGCTGCTCGGACCTTGCCATCGGCACCGGTGATCACTTTGCTTACGCGGCCAGCCGGCCACATAGCTCTGGGGAGTGACTGGTCAATAATCATGACGACTGTTCCTTCTGTCAAATTGTCTCTCTCTTTTACCCACTTCTGGCGGGTCTGTAGAGACGGTAGGTAGTGAAGTAGGAAGCTGCTCCAAAGCTTGTCAGCTAGTACTTGGCTGTACCTCCACATTCTTCGGCCGTTCGCTTCTTCGGGCCTGTACATTGTCTGGGGTAGCGCGGGGTCCAGCCGCCCCATTAGGAGTGTGTTGGGGGTGACTGGGTCGATATCTGCTACATCACTGGAGACGTAACCGAGGGGCTTTGAGTTCAATACTCCCTCGATCTCCGTGAGGACTGTCATTAGGACTTCCTCTGCCACAGTCTGGGCTCCGAGTACGGCATACAGGGCTGTCTTTATAGAACGTACTTCTCGTTCCCAGGTTCCACCGAAGTGGGGTGCGTTCGGGGGATTAAACTGGAAGTCAATCTGGGCTGGAGCGAGGTGGGTCTTAAGTTCTGGGCCCATAGCTTGGAAGCTCTCTCTCAGCTCTCTTTCTCCGCCTTTGAAGTTGGTCCCGTGATCAGACAACAATGTAGACGGTTTTCCTTTCCGTGATATGAATCTCCGGAAGGCCATAAGGAATGAGTCTGTGCTCATGGTCGGAAGGAGCTCGATATGTATCGCTCTGGTGGTCATGCATTTGAATACAATACCCCACCGCTTCTCGGTGCCTCTTCCTCTCTTTATATACAACGGGCCAAAACAGTCCATGCCTGTGGAGTGGAATGGCTTGTCGCCGATTCGGAGGCGACAGGGGGGTAGGTCAGCCATCCGTGGTATGCTGGGCTGCGCGCGCCACTTACGGCAGTCTAGACAGGTTCGCTGCAAGCGCCGTACTGCTTCTCTCCCTTGCAATATCCAATAACGACGTCTGATCTCCGCGAAGACTCTCTCTGCTCCTGCGTGGTGTACATCCTCGTCGTATTTCTTTATGATCAGCTCTGTGACCTTGTGTCGGCTGTTCAAGACGATCGGGTGCTTAATGTCATCTGGTAGATCGGGGGCTCTCCGCAGGCGACCACCCACTCTGATGAGATTATGTGCGTCACTCTCTGGTGCCAGGTGAATCAGTCTGCTGTCTGATGGGACAGGGTTTCCTCCCTGTAGACAGTCTAGCTCATCGGGGAACGAGTCTCTCTGGGCTCGTTGTAGTAGAAGAAGTTCTGCTTCTTCGTAGTCAGCTGCTGACATGTCAGTGGTGGACTGAATCTCTGGGTGGTGCCGCAGGAATGTTCTTTGTTGCGCACTCTCTAGGGTAATGCAGTCATCTATGTTGGGGTCTGTGGAGGCGACAGTGCTCAGTCCACAGAACATAGGCTTCTTGTTCTCAGCCTCCTCGTTACTTGCTTCCCTCGGGGTGGGCGTAGGCCAATCTCCTTCCGGGAGCTGGAGGAATGCTGGTCCGTCACTGTAGATGTTGCGACGGGTTAGGTCATCCAGGGACATTCCCCGGGTGATGACGTCAGCTGGGTTGTGTTTGGTATCCACATACCTCCAGCTTGCTTCTTCTGTTAATTCTTGAATCTCGGTGACTCTGACTCCCACGAAGACTTTGTATCTGCATGAATCAGACTTAATCCATGTGAGTACTGTCGTGGAATCTGACCACAAGATTGTTCTATGCACCGGAATGGTGAGTTCACGTTGGATTAACGTGGCTAGATGCGCTCCTGCGAGGGCTGCGCAGAGCTCTAGACGTGGGATAGATTGTTGCTTATGTGGGGCTATTCTTGAGCGGGCCAGTATGAAAGCAGTGTGTATCTCTCCTCCCATCTCTTGGGCACGCAAATAGGCAACCGATCCGTAGGCTACTTCGGAGGCGTCGCTGAAGACGTGTAGCTCAATCTCGCATGTCTCTGGCCTCACTGTGGATGGGAAGTAGCTGCAGCGTATATTGACACCTGGGAGTGAGCGGAGTTCCGTCTCCCACTCTCTCCATGTTGAGGCAAGGTGTGCGGGTATTGGGTCGTCCTAGCCCTGGTCCTTGTCCCATAGTGCTCGTACAATCATCTTTGCCCTGGTGGTGTAAGGTAGAATACATCCCAACGGGTCATATTGTCTGGCGAGTGTTCTGTACACACTCCGTCTGGTGGTCGGTATCGCCGCCGACCTTCCTTGCTCTGGAGCCAAGGGTTTGTGTCTATAGTGGAGCGAGTCTGTTTTGAAGCGCCAGACTAATCCTATAGTGTCATTTCTTGGGCTTCTCCTGGGATTGTCGCCATCCAGGTCTCGCTGCTGGCAGCCTTGTCCGCGGAGGAGAGGCTGCGCAATACTTGCGGGTCGCTGCTGGCCCACTGCCTGAGATCAAAGCCGCCTTTGATTAGGGAGGCGCGTAACTTGATTAGGAGAGCCTCGGCTTCTTCTTGAGTCGAGACGCTTTGTAAACAGTTGTCCACGTAGAAACTGTTCTTCACACTGTGTTGGACCTCTTCATCTGCTGCTGGGTCCTCTTGGTCTCTCTGTGGGCTGGTACCGGCAGGGCACCATAGCCAGCTGGTCCAGGTGCTATTCCTCGGGGCTGGTCGTGCGTCGTGCTCACCCGTGAATGGAGTCGGGGTTCTGTAGCGCGGCGCCGCGGGGGTATAGCCTGGACTGTGTGGGACCTCCTGGTCCGGTGGAGTACTGTGCTGTCGTCGGGCTTGGTTCTCCTCCTCCCCCTCTTCCTCCTCTATCAGATCTTCCAGATCCTGTAATCGTTTATCTTGCTTCTCCGCAGTGTATGCCGCTCCTTCCTTGTAGCTGGGTCTCGCTTGGACCGGTCTGGGAAGGGGGTCTGCGGGGGGTATAGGCTTTGTCTGTTGGTCAAGTTCAGGGTCGCTTGCTCGTTTAGGAGGCGCTGCTCTTGACTGTTGTCTCGACGAGTTCCTTGAACCCCTGGTGGAGGGAGAGGGTGTTGCCCTGGGGATCATCAGCCGCTTCCTTAGCTGCGCCATTAACTTGTCGCGCTCGGCTTGTAGTGTGTCGCGCTCGGCTTGGCGCGGGATGAGATCGATGTTGCGCTCTGCTTCTCTTTGGGCATAGTCAGCGGCGCGCTGGGCTTCGGCGGCGGCGCGCTCTGCTTCTCTTTGGGCATAGTCAGCGGCGCGCTGGGCTTCGGCGGCGGCGCGCTCTGCTTCTCTTTGGGCATAGTCAGCGACGCGGTGGGCTTCTCTTTGGGCACCGTCAGCGGCGCGCTGGGCTGCGGCGGCGGCGCGCTCTGCTGCGGCGGCGGCGCGCTCTGCTGCGGCCCGGTCTCTTACCATATTAATTTCCGTCTGAAGGCGTCTCATCTCCCGGCGTCTCATCTCCCGGCGTATGCGCTCTTCTTCGCTCCGTCGCTGCGCTTGGAGGCGTTCTCTTTCAATAGTAAAATGTTCGTGCTCGCTAAGCGCCTGTGCTTGGAGACGGTCGCGTTCACCCTGAAGTCGATCGCGTTCAGTAGAGGCTGTCAGGCGGACGAGGAACGCCTGTTGTAGCATCCTCGCCGCTTCTCTGGGGGAAGGCGGTTGTGGAGGTGAGCTGCTCCTGCGTGAGCCGCTCCTGGGGGTACTCGTTGGGGAGTCCTGGAGCTCTAGTTCCTCGGCGCTCTCCTCCTCTTCTTCCGTGCAGAGTTCTCTCTCTGTAGGGTTGTCTTCCTCCCGGGGCTTGTCGGGGACTACTTCTTTAGTAGTGGCGGGGGGTAAAGGCATGTCAATTCCCTCTTGGTCCCCACCGTGGGCTTGGTCAGTTACATTAGGACCTACTAGGGCCTCTGTGGTCGGGGAAACCTGGTCGTTAAGGTCAGACATAATTTTACTTTCTACTTTTACCACGTTTACCGTTTGTCGAAGGCTAGGTAGTTGACTGACAGTGTAAGCCTCTAAGTACTGAGGTGTCTGTCGTCTGCGCCGCGGGCGTTCTAGGTTAGGAGGATCGTTTCGTGGAGTGTTCATCATAGGCCATTTCGATATTAATAACACTATATTAATATTACACTAGTTACCCTCCGGCTCGAAGGACCAATTGTAACTGAGGGGTACAATTCCCTGACTGTATTGTTAGATAAGATATTTAATACCACTACCTCATGTACTTTAACTTCTGGCCACCCAGTACAAGATATAAGTATGATGAACACTTTCCCACCTGATGAAACGAACCAACACAAATGTACCAAATCGAATATTTAATACAGCAAAAGGTGTATACAACATTCACTTAATTACATTTATGATTTGAAATATGGAATATGCACTTTTATGGCAAATGAGTATTCGTAGGTAAATCAACATTGAATGTCCAATCTCTGGTTGCGCAGGGAGTAAGTATACAACCTGGAATATTTAGGAAACGATAGCGATGGTACTTAAATGATTATAGCTGGATACACTAAGGGGGGGGGGGGGTCCCGCTGGTTGTAAGACAGTAGGAGGGGGGGGTTAGAGAAGCCGCTGGCGGTATCCCATCTGGCCGACGGTGTCTTGGGAGAATCCAAAGTCTTGGACACGGTGCCCACAGAACCTCGGGCCGCAGACGAATACAGCTGGACCCTCTGTGGAACGGTATCTGCCGGTCCACAACGGAGAGACGTGGTGCGACCTCACGTGTAGAGCGCCGCCTCACCTGGAGTCCTCTCCGGGGGGTAATTCCAACACTCGGCAGTGTTGGCCTTTATCCATGGAATAATCAAAGCACACAAAGCATAATCCAAGAGCCGTGGAAGGCTCGCCGTCGTCTGGGTAGAGTAATCCAATATACAGGTCCAGTCGCTCTTGGCCCGGAGCTCCTCGGATGCAATCACCACTAGGGGTCTGACCAGCCTGGTTAAGCGTCCAGATAACGTCAGGAACGATGGGGGTACTGATAACTGTAGAGCTCTAACCGAACGATGCACCATACATAAATAGACTATTATTAGCTTAATAGAATACGTCCAACTCGACGGTATGGTGCCAAACTATGACCATTCAACTATTAATCTACACGATATCTCAATGCCTATTCTGGGCCAAGTAGGCCTTACTACACCGCACGTGCGTCGTGGGGAGGCTTTTGCGTCTGTCACTCTGTTGGAGGGTAAAGAACTGGACTAAAAGGAAGTTCTACTTTACGAGCGCCATATATATATGCGCTATGAACAAATAGTACCATTCGTATTTCGCCCGGCATATTACTGCGCGGAACCGGGGGTTGCCTCGACATGTTAGGCGGCACGATTGAACTTGGACCTAGGGGTATGGCAACCTGGCGCCAGGTTCTCGTCCAATGGTAGAATGAAACTATTATGGGCTGTTTAGTAGAAACGGGGATATTCAATGCATATTGTACAAGGAATATACAGGGGATATCAAACGATATACAAATACAATTAAATATATATATATAAATAAATATACATATTCGGTTTAATCTGATCCTTCACAACAGTACCCATTCTGCAATATGTTAAATAAAGTTTTCATTCATTCATTCATTCATCTGGCTGCACGTTAGCCTAGCTTAGCATAATGAATGGAAGCGGACAGTGCCGGTTAGCCTAGGCATTTCCCAACTAACACCTCTCCCGAAGAAGGCTAACCGGCACTGTCCGCTTCCATTCATTGTGCTAAGCTAGGCTAACGTGCAGCCAGATAGCTTAAACGGGTTCCATACTGTAGGTTCCAAAATTCCATTCCAATAATGATGTAGCATATTGGAGGTGCTGTCTATTAGCAAACGCTAGAATATAAACGTGTTCGGTTGTGAGAACTCAACATGTTATGGCTCACCAGATGCAGCGCCTCATTCATTGTTTATGGAGCGGCCCCTTTGTTTATGTCCAGGTGACGTGAAGAATGTTAGGGCTGTCTGGCTGATAGCGTTACGGTATAGAGAGCCACGGCACGTGTCACAGGGAGGGTATCCCAACGTGACGGTTACCAGCCGTAGATTGTACATAATGTACATACTGAACACTTGTGTCTACGTACGTGACTTCTATTTTTTACTTTTACTTGCTATACTTATTTTATTTCATACTTGTCTTTTGTCTAGCACAGTCTCTGGAGCGTAACAGAAAGAAGCATTTTGTATAAAAGTATTCTGTACTTCTGTATGACAACTATTAAAGAAACTTGAAACTTGAACTTGAAACTAGATCCCACATCCCACCCGCTCTCGCATCCCTTCACTGGCTTTATAGGTTTAGGTTTGACTTCAAAATACTTCTCGTCACATACAAGGCCCGGCCTACATGGTCTCGCGCCCTCATGTGTGATTCAGATCTGATTCTTTACTGACAGTGTGAACGGCACGAATCACACGGAATCTGAGCTTTTCCAATTCTGATTTGGGCACACTTTCTGTGGTCCTAAATCCGATACAGGACTCTTTTTGCAAGGCGACCTCAGTCCGAACAGTCATTTGCGACTTCCACGTGACTTTTACATCACTCTCTCTAGATTGACATTTGTCACAATTCCTTACGTCCATCTTCTTTATTGTTCATTTGCACACGCAGGTCAGTTCGGGAACGTGACCAGTTCACACTGGAATCTGATATTGGCCAAATTAAAAAAAAGATAAAAAGATTTGAGCAATAAATCAGAATTGAGCACTAAGGCTTGCAGCAGTGTGAACGTAGCCAAATCAGAAGTGAAGAGATCAGATTCAACGTCATGATTTGTGCTGTTCACACTGTCGTGGGAAAAAAACAGATCTGAGTCACATATGAGCAAAAATAATCAGATTTGGGCCACTCTTGCCTGCAGTGTGAACGTGACTCACAAGAGGAGGTTTATTCTCCTTTTCTCCAAGTGTTATTGCTATTGTTGGCAGAGAGGAGGACGGGGAAGAAGCTGCTGGACGCTATACTAGAAAACCCCTCCCACCCCCTCTATGAGGAGCTATAGCCAAGATGAGGAGCACGTTCAGCCATAGGGCCCCTACGCCCGCCCCCCCCCCATGGCACACCGCCTCGGCCAGTCCTTTGTGCCGGTAGCCATCAGGCTCCACAGCCGTGGGCACAAAAACTGCTGCCAACTGCTGCCGAACCAACGGCTGGTGAACTTGAGAACCGTTAGGACTGTGTGACTGACTCTCAATAACAAACACTGTTAGGACTGTCTGACTCTTAATAATAAACACTGTTAGGACTGTCTGACTCTTAATAACAAACACTGTTAGGACTGTTTGACTCTTAAAAATAAACACTGCACAGACTCTGGACACTATTACTTCTGTCTGAATTAGGGATGCTCGATATTGGCTTTTTTACCGATACCGATATACCGATATTGTCCAACTCTTAATTTCCGATACTGATATCAACCGATATCACATTTTAATGCCGATATCGGCCGATAATATCGGTAGACCGATAATATCGGACATCATTTCGATAGAAATGTAAAAAAAATATATATATATATATATATATATATATTTTTTTTTTTTTAAACCGATACCGATATTTTCCGATATCACATTTTAATGCCAATATCGGTAGGCCGATAATATCGGACATCCCTAGTCTGAATGAATCATGCCACCCACTACTGTTCACTACTACTGCTGTTATCATCATTACTACTTGCACTTTGTTCTATATTCTATTATTCTATCATCTATGTATCTACCCTACCTGTACCACGCCACCCCCTCCCCTCCCCCAACCATGTTGCTATGACACTAGAATATCACTTTAATACTTGATTAATAAAGGAACACTTGACTTGAATGCATTTCATTCTGCCAATTAGCAACCCGATAAAAACCCAAATGATGTTTTGGAAACGCCGCTCTACCCTACATCCACCCGGACAATGAACGCTACTTTTCCACACGCTACCGCAATTACCTACAACCGGCTATTTGACGTGACCAGGTTGTTTATACAGTTGACTAGAATGGAAAACAAGACAAAATGATTACCCCCAAATACAGAGAGAGAGAGAGAGAGAGAGAGAGAGAGAGAGAGAGAGAGAGAGAGAGAGAGAGAGAGAGAGAGAGAGAGAGAGAGAGAGAGAGAGAGAGAGAGAGAGAGAGAGAGAGAGAGAGAGAGAGAGAGAGAGAGAGAGAGAGAGAGAGATAGGGGGGGGACAAGAGACAGGGAGAGAGAGAGAGATATAGAGAGATACCAGAGAGGGAGAGCCTGGGGTAGAGAAAGGCACAAATAAGTGATTGGAAATTAATAGGCTTCTTGCATTTCTGTAATCTGTTACAAAACATCATAAAGGTCATAGTATGCACCCAGCGGATCAAAGTAAAAATAAGTCAAATAATTGCAAGAGTAAAATGAGCAGTTTTCACATTAGGATCTAACATCCAAACAGGCCACGTTTGTTTACGGTTTGATTCAGTTTTAGTAGAATAGAAAAGACATATGGATGACGAAATGAGCACATAAAGTCTATAAAATCATGTCTATAAAATCACAGTTTTTTACAGTGCAATAAAATAGTTCCTGGGATTACTGTTTAATAGTTCAAAGTCGTCTTTACCTTCTCTGTTTGCTATCCACAGTTTAAAAACTGACAGTCTTCCCTCTTTGACCCTTCGATCCTCCCACTCAGGGCAAACCCGCAGTTCCCTCTCTCAGGGAATGATGTGAGGCGGGTCTTATTATACTTCCTCTCGGCCGCTCTCAGGACCTGTCTTTCTTCTCTTACTGCATCTGTCAGCCCTGGTCTGGTTGTGGAACAGCTGACCTTAATCCCTGACCTTAACCTTAAATATCGTGGTGTGTATTCT
Source organism: Notolepis coatsorum (assembly GCF_963971535.1). Taxonomy (NCBI): domain Eukaryota; kingdom Metazoa; phylum Chordata; class Actinopteri; order Aulopiformes; family Paralepididae; genus Notolepis; species Notolepis coatsorum. The sequence goes on from NC_140178.1 coordinate 14,944,297, forward strand.
CAAAATCCCCCTTTTCAATGGATCACTGTGACTTATACACATCTGTAAATTGGCCATCATTACACTATCGACGGGAAATCCATTGGCTGACACTCATTTACAAAACCCTCCTCAGTCTGACCCCTCTTTATCAAATTTGTATACACCTTAAAATGGTCATCTACTCCCTATAACACCAGAGCTGCTCACAATATCTCGCTAGATGTTCCCTGTATTAAACACTTCCTTTGGTCAAACCTTCTTCCAATTTGCTGCTCCCAGCAGTTGGAACGAGATGCATAAGAGTTTGAAAATGGACAAATTGATCAGCATGTGTTGCCTCCTGTTACATCTAAAGACGTCTACAAGTAAACTAGCGACCACTGCTGTTCCTGCCGTCTGCCATCAACGCCAGGCTCCTCATTCACTTCCATTCATTTTGAGGATCAGTAGTTTGGTTATAATTCAGATGTATGATATCTAGACTTCTCTAAGGGTTACTTCATTGAGTGTGTATCCTTATCATTAGGGCACAAGTATATATATATATATATATATTATTATATAATGTTTTTATTATTATAAATCAGGGAGAAGAATTGCTTAACTTAAAGGAACACTCCAACATTTTGGGAAATTAGCTTATTTGCCATATACCCTGGAGTTAGACAAGAAGATACATAACTTTTTCTTCTCTGTGCGTGCAGTAGGAGTAGGAAGACGTTGGGAACTAGGCTAATGGAGGAACCTACTTCCAGTGACTGACGCTAAGCTAGGCTAACGGTGCGCGTCTTCCTACTCCTACTGCATGCACAGAGAAGAAAAGGTAGTATCTTAACACTCCAACATTTTGGGAACCCTGGAGTTAGACAAGAAGATGTATACCTGTTTCTTCTCTGTGCATGCAGTAGGAGTAGGAAGACGTTTGGAACTAGGCTAATGGAGGAACCTACTTCCAGTGACTGACGCTAAGCTAGGCTAACGGTGCGCGTCTCTTCCTACTCCTACTGCATGCACAGAGAAGAGAAAATGTATGTATCTTCTTGTCTAACTCCAGGGTAGATGGCAAATAAGCTAATTTCCCAAAATGTTGGAGTTTTCCTTTAAAGATGACTTGTGTGGAGCATCATTTCAAGTGCACTGAAGCTGAACTGAATAACTTTATTGCTTTTTAGTTGTGATATTTTTTACTCTTACCAGCTGTGTTGTTGTAGTTTATGTGTAAATGTAGTCTGGAGAACACAACGTCTCAAACACTTCTCCCAGTCATTCAACTGTGTTTTAGTAATTGTTTGATTGTGTCTTTTATATATGTATTCTTTTTACATTTGTTTTCTAAATCTAAGACAAGACAAGCCAAGGCTATACTTTTGTGACAAATTAAAGGGGAATGCCACACATTTTTGAATTTAGAATTTAGATTAGATTAGATTAGATTTAAATGTATTGTTATTATACAGCACAAGTACACTAAGTACAGTACAACGAAAATAAGTTTGGCATCCAACCAGAGTGCAAATGTAACAGTAAAGTGGATATAAAATATACAAGTTAGTACTACTGAGTGTAGTGCTAACTGCTAATCGTATGTGTGTATTATATAAATAGAGACAACATGACTACTACTGGCCAGCAGTGTAACTAGTAAGAGTAGGATATGTACAGATAGATACAGTAAGGGACTATGTGCAGGTAAGTACAGACAGAGGATAAGGTATATATGTGGTGAGAAATAAATAATA
>NC_140178.1:14947653-14993306 GCF_963971535.1 Notolepis coatsorum
GCCGATAATATCGGACATCCCTACCAATTACCCTTACAGCCCACACCCACCTACCTATACCTGGCCAACACACCTACACACTCTTGAGCGCAGGACAAACTTCAGAGAGACTTGGTCCGAAGCAGAACACTCAATCACACAGATATAGGACAACGTCAAAGACCTAGACGTTTTGACGTGTGTCAGAGTAAAAAAATAAAATACATACCTGCAGTCACTCACAGTCTTCTTGGCCTGCTACGTATATCGATTTCCTGCCTCTCTACCTCTCTCCCCTCTCCCCCCTCTCTCTCTCTATCTCTCTCTCTTCTTTCTTTCTTTCTTTCTTTCTTTGTATCCATCATACAGGAACCTCCAGGGGGTTTAATGGAGCAGTCAGCCAGTGGACATTCCTGAAACGCTACCCCCATCTAGTGTCTCTATCCCCTGGGTTATTAGTTTGTTCTATTTGTTGTATGACTGTATAATATTAATACTACAACTCTGTACATACATCTGATTAGCACTATTACTCAGTAGTACTAACTTATATATTTTATACCCACTTTAATCACCTGTACATTGTATATCACTATCGCTCTTTACTGTTACATTTGCACTCTGGTTGGATGCCAAACCTCTTTTGGTTGTACTGTACTTGTGCTCTATGATGACAATATGTTTTAATCAAATCTAATATATACAGTAGGCATGGTGTTTAGATTGATTGATTTATTCTATTCTATTTTATTTTGTGGGATTACTTACTTTTATCCAATTTTACTATTTGTTCCTCACATTAATCCATTCACTCAGACATCCACACACTGACGGCAGAGATGTGTGTGAATGCAAGATGCCGACCTGCTCATCGGAGCAGTTAGGGGTTACAGTAAGTAAGTGTCTTGCTCCAGGACACTTCGACACGCTGCCCGGGAGGAGTGGAAATAGAACCGGGGACCTTCTGATTACCAGACGACTGCTCTACCTCCTGAGCCACTATCGCCCCCTGTATATATAATATAATAAGTATTGCGGTCAGGCAAGCGATACCGGAGTCTCAAGGCGAGCACAGAAAGACTCAGAAGAAGCTTCTATCCCCAGGCCATCAGGCTGCTAAACGAACAATGAATGAACACTACACAACAACAACCACCAAACGCACATAGCACACACATCCACACGCACACACCCACTTTAAACAAACACACTGTAGCACCCACTCCACACACTTTATAGCACACACCCACTTTAAACAAACACACTGTAGCACCCACTCCCCACACTTTATATTTATATTTATGGATGAAGGATTGCACTACAACTCGTACACCTTACTGTAAATTGTACCTAAAATTGTACCTCATCCCATTTCTGCTTTGCACTAGATAGTACTGTACATTAGTACACTGCATAGTATTGTGTATTGTATATTATATGGTAACTCAGAACATTGTACATATGTCTATACCGAACACTGACCTCATTTTCTTCTTCTAAATTCATGCTATATTATGTTATTATGTTATTTGATACTATCTTGTCTAGCACAGTCTCTGGAGCGTAACAGTAAGAAGCATTTTGTATGAAAGTATTCTGTACTTCTGTATGACAACTATTAAAGAACTTGAACTTGTAAATGGTACCTAAATTGTACATCATCCCATTTCTGCTCTGCACTATATAGTATTGTATATTAGTACATTGCATAGTATATTCTATGGTATCTCAGTTACTTCTATTCTGCATCGAACATTGTACATATGTCTATACTGAACACTGTGACCTCTATTTTTACTTCTATTTTACATGCTATACTATTTTATTTCATACTTATCTTGTCTAACACAGTCTCTGGAGCGTAACAGTAAGAAGCATTTTGTATAAAAGTATTCTGTACTTCTGTATGACAACTATTAAAGAAACTTGAACTTGAAGTATATTATATTATTATACTTAAAGCTGCACTATGCAGTTTCGGTTGGAGGGGCTTTACATTTGCAGCGCCTGAACAAGACATGTTCACCTACTGTAATTCTTACAATTACTCAATCTTCTGTCATCATGAATCAAAACAGAATATGATTTTGAACACTGTGAACTGTGAAGTGAAAGCCTTGGATGTATTTTTACAATCAAAATAGCAGGTCCTGAGTTTAAATTTTTTTTTATAATAATTTTGGGCTTTTCTGTATTTTTCACCCACCCCAATTTAGTCGTTATGCCAATTCCCTTCCTGGCGGTTTGCACGCATTGCCCCACTGTTGGCCTGGGGAGGGTGTAGAACTACCACATGCCTCCTCCGATACATGTGGAGTCGCCAGCCGCTTCTTTTCACCTGACAGCCAGGAGTTTCACTGGGGGAACAGAACGCGTGCGGAGGTTCGCGCTATTTCCCCCAGATCCCCTCCCTGCTGAACAGGCGCCCCGACCGACCAGTAGGAGTCGCAGTTTACAACGTCCAGGACACACACCCCACATGTTAGTAGGGACGACTGACCAAGCCGGAGGTACCGCTGACAGCTGGATTCGATCTCAGAGTCTCTGCGGTGGTAGTCGAGTGCTTAGTCCACTGCACTACCCAGCCACACCCTCATTTTAAACAACAGTGAAACAGTCATTCCTCAGGTGGCTGTTTAGCCTCAAACGCTGCCCAGGAATTTAACTCTGAGGACAGTTTGTTTGTTCAGTCGTGAAATTTTTACCTTAGAAATTCTTCACTTGACTCTGACTCACTATTAGAAAAGACTGAACTATTAGGAATGTCTGACCACTAAGTGTGTCTGACTCTTAACCACCAAAACCTGCACGGACTACAACGTACAGTATGACGTATACCGTGCCAGTTAGGGTACCTTTTGTATACTGCAATCGTGTGTATACTGTTTACTTTTACTCTTACTCATAGTATACTGTACATTCAGATTAAAATTCTGTATTGTCTATATTTATTAATATAACCGATAGGGCATACAGACTCTCATCTGCACCTTTGTTTACATTGTTAAATTCTCATATTTTTATATTCAGGCTTAATTATATTGTTTACACTGTTTATTTTCTCTCTTATTTTTATATCCAGATCACATTTTATTGTCTATATTTATTTATGTCTTTCAACTATTACCCTGCCCATACCTGTACCTCCCCTCCCCCATGCTGCTATGATGCCTGAATTTCCCCAAGGGGATCAATTAAGCAATATCTTATCTCTCCCAAAACTGCATAATGCAGCTTTAAAGTAGTTGTACCGGTTTCTGCGTTGAACTTGACATAGTTCAGGTGGGTCATTGACACGTATAGGCAAAGCAGACAATGTGCAAACATTGCTTCTAATGGATAATATAGCAGCATACTACATTATTAATTTGACTGATAACTCGTCTGTTTGCCTGCACCTTTTAAATGTTGAATACTTAACAGATGTTAACCTTATCTCAATTACAAGCAATCTAGACTGCATAATATATGGTTCATATTTACCATTAACCTTTTGTGATAAAATGTGACGATTTTTTTTTAAATCCAATATAATCAAGACATGAATGGAATAAATCATGTGTATCTTGAAAAAATATGAACGAAACAAGGTGGATGCAGACAGTGAAGGTTCACAGTGAAACTTGTAGTTTCATATTTACCACATTTACTATATGTTCACCTACAATCTCCATACTTTCTTCCCCAACACCACATATGTACAGTAATATACTCTAGCTGTGTGGGGGCGGGGGGGGGGGGGGGGGGGGCACGGTCAGCACTAAATGAAAATGTCTTTGTTTACATGTTCTTCACAGAAAAGAACATGTAAACAGTCAGCGCCTTGCATGGCTGCCTTCGCCGTCAGTGTGTGTGTGTGTGTGCGTGTGTGTGACTAATTTGTGAACGTGAGTCATAGAGTGGTCAGAAGACTTGAAAAAGCGTTATATAAATGCAGTCCATTTACCATAAAAAAAAAGGACAGTGGGTGTTTGCATCGGGGGAACTCACGTGTGGATACCATCAGACCTCCTGAAGTCTGACACAAGCAGCTGTCCACTGGGAGAGACGAGAGCGAAGCCCACATCCAGGCCTGACCCTGCTATCACCTGATAATAGACACAAATCAAATCAAATCTCTTTGTAAGGCCCGGCCGACAACACACGTTAATGTCCCCATGGGCCGGCCACAAGTCAAGAAGAAACATCACAGTAAATCAAGAACAAAACAAAAACACCAAGTCGAATTTTTGTTTTTATAAATGAATGCAACACTCCCAGACGTACCCCACCCACGCGAAGGTAAGGAAAAACTCACTAAAACCTAGCAATATGAAAAAATGCACCACAGGCAGTGTGGAGGAGAGAGACTTTAGAAGGCCTGTTCAAGGGGGGGATCTCCCTTCTTAGATGTCGGTGATGATAGTAGTGTAGTGTTGCAATAAAACAACACTGGTACCATACAGTAACACATCCAGGCCTTGATTGATTGATTGAACATTTTATTAACAGATTTCAGGATGGGTACAAATACAGTACAGCTCAATACACACGCCTGACCCTGCCATCACCTGATAACACACACATGATGCTCCGCGTCAGTTGATTTGACCTGCTGCCAGGGGTGCAGACAGTGCTGGGCAAACGCGGTCAAACGGCGTTTGGCCTTCGTCACTGAGGCCGAAGTGCGCGCATCCTATTATTATGCAAAGTCTAGGTGATAAAATGACTCGTCGCGCCACTTATCACCTAGACTTTGCATAATAATAGGATACCGACAACCAAATACAAGCCCTGTAGGTGTGGTGGGGGGTTGCTTGATCTCCCGACTTCACTGGAAGGATGAGACAAGGTGTATCATCTGTTTTGTGCGCAACAGAGGGAACATGTATGCGCGTGCACGCGCGCGCGTGTGCGGGAGCGCGCTTGCGTGGGCGTTTGGCCTTCGCCCATATTACGACTGCACCCCTGCCTGCTGCTGCAGTAGTTTCCTCACATAACCACCAGTACATTTTGATTCTAGAGACGCAGCTCACAACACAGAGGGTTTATCGGGTTGTACGGGTTGGATGCAACTCCGATTTCCATATTCAAATGTATATATTATATATACACGGTATATACAGCATTATTGTACATGCTATCATACAGAGTTATATGCAGGTGTATATGTAGGTAGGTATATAGAATAATTATAAGCAAGTAAATTCAGACAGATATGGATATATTATATATATATGCTGTAAAAATATAATATATGTGTATGTATGTATACAGCATTACAGCCAGCTTCAGACCACCATTACTGTGGTCTCAATGTTCAGTCAACAAAGGCAGAGAATGAGCCCCTGGCACTGTCAGAGCACTGGTCAAGACCCCTCACGCCTTCCCTACAGGCATTCAGCAACAATCAGCTCTCCAACTCTCAAGTGGACGCCCCGATAACCTCCAGCTGGACTCCTGTCTGACCTCACAGAGCCCAGGGAGGTGTGTCACGCAGCAGGGCAGTGTGACATGATGACTGACATCACGCCACAAGCATGTGTCAGTCAGAGGGTACCGGTGTACAGTTTATGCATGAGAACTAGGGTAGGCCTGTTACTACAGCGATGAAAACGTCATAGGCGTGATGGTTGACTTAAGCTTCATGAAAGGAACCGAATAAGGAAGTACTATGGTGTGTGTTATCTGTACGGTCAGATTAAAGTCCACTCCTTCATGTTCGGTGGCTGTTTGTTCAATAATTGTCTGTATAACCTTATAACCTTAGGTTATTACAGTGTGTGTGTGTGTGTGTGTGTGTGTGTGCACGCACGCTCTTGTACTACTATCCGTATGAGGACCACATGTAGAGAAACTATATAATGTACAGATATACAGTAAAGATATGTTACAGTGAGGACATTTTGGCCAGCCTCACTTTCATATATCGGCCATGTTAGGTTTAAGGTTCAGAGTTAGGGGTTAAGTTATATTATTATATATTATATTATATAAGTTTAGGGCAAGCGTTAAATGTTAGTTGAGGGTTAAGGTTAGGGTAAGGGGTTAGGAAATGTAGTCGATATAATTTAGTTATAGTCTTCACAAGTATAGAAATACAAGATTGCTGTAGTATGTGTATGTATATATATTTAGAGAGAGAGAGAGAGAGAGAGAGAGAGAGAGAGAGAGAGAGAGAGAGAGAGAGAGAGAGAGAGAGAGAGAGAGAGAGAGAGAGAGAGAGAGAGAGAGGAGAGAGAGAGAGAGAGAGAGAGAGAGGGGGGGGCAGACACAGACAGACAGGCAGGCATATTTACCTGGAATTCTATTTCCATGGTCAAATTCCTCACAGTGGTTTGGAAAAAACATTCTGTCCTGCCAGCAGGTACTATAAATGTGAATTCAGTATCTCTTCTCTGTCCCAAGCCCAAAGTCAAGTCCACAGACAACAACGCAACAAGGCATGCCAGCCAATAGAGTTTCGCAGAGACACCTAGCACTATCGAATTGTAATGCATTGTTGAAACGGAAACGTTCAACTCAAGCCTAAAGCGACTCTGTGTCTCCTCTGCTTGAGTTATTAAATCGCTTTAATAAGCTAATATTCTCTCACATCTCCGCAGCTGGAGAAGCGACACTTGCTCTCTTGATCAAAGTTGAATTGAGTTAGGTCCGACCAATAACGCTACGTTACAGGCAGGCGCTATGCAAAACAGCAACACTAGAGAGACTGTTATTTACTTAGTTGATCTGGTGTTACATTCATTAGCTTTAAGCCTATGTCATACATTATGCAGTCAATTAGCTGATATCCTCGCCCTTACTGTAACTCAATGTATTGTCTTCTTCCTATGCTCTGTCCTGTTCTCTCCGGTATAATGTATCCAATAAGAGATTGGATACATGTACTTAGATATTGCTGTAGGGGGCGCTATGTCAAAAGAGAAAAAAAATACATGTCACAGTGGATTTCCTACACTAGTTACACTGCTGGCCAGTATGACTTACTACCATGTCTTTATACCTGTATCACTGTACATACTGTATTAATACTACAAATCTGTACTTATTTTGTGGGATTACTTAGATCACGTCAGCCAACAAGTCAGCTGGTTGTTTGAACAGCATTAAAACCAGTGATTTTTTAGTCCAGGCCCATCAGATTACATTCATATTGTCATCATGCAGCACAAGTACAGTATAACTAAAAGAAGTTTGGCATCCAACCACAGTGCAAATGTAACAGTAAAGTGTGATAGTAATATACGCTAGCTTATAGCACCTTACATTAGGCATCTCAAAGATTAGTACTACTGAGTAATAGTGCTAATCAGATGTATGTACAGAGTTGTTAATATGTACAGTGATACAGATACAGGTATAAAGACACTATGATAGTATTTGTTATTTAGGATTTGTTATTTGGGTGGTTTCCACATCTCTTGACGTGTTGCTTCACCTCTGTTTATAATCATTACCTTGTCAGTTATCTTTCACTGAGGTCTGCCTCACGACCTATTGACCCTTGACCCCTTATTCTGCTCCCAGGTCGGGTCACAGAGGTCATCCTCACAACAGCTCCTCACGTCTCAAACCCAGTGGTGGAAGAAGTACTGTACACAGTTCCTTTACTTAAGTAAAAGTAGGAATACCCAGATAAATGAGTACTCTGGTAGAAGTACTCAAATTCAAATTCGACTTAAGTAAAAGTAGAGAAGTGTTTTGGTATTGAATGTACATACATTGAATGTATCTAAAGTAAAAGTACAGTATGCATTCGACATGTTGATGTTTGTGTATTCCAGTGCTTGGGAGCGTTCTATCCTCGATCCATTGACCTCTAAAGGTTATGTAACTTATGTTAAAGTGGTATGTTGAAAGTTAACCGAATGTGAAAGTATACAATCTTCATTCATCTTTGCCACGTTTTCTGTGCAAAATCTTTTTCTTCAAAGTAACTAGTAACTGATGGCTTCAGATACATGTAGTGGAGTAAAAAGCACAATATTTATTTTGAAATGTAGTGGAGTAAAAGTATACAGTTCCCTAAAATGAAAATACTCACGTAAAGTACAAGTATAGCTTGAAATTGTATTTAGGTACAGTACTTGAGTAAAAATACTTAGTTTCTTTACACCGCATCATACATCTTTTAAGCCTACGGGCCCCTCCTGGGGCTCATTTACCACTGCTGCTTCTCTTTACCGTAACTCTTTGAGTATTTGCGCTATCGAAAAAAGCTCAGCGCCATCTGAAAGCCAAGAACATATATGGCTTATTACGGTAATCCAAAAACTGTGGGAGTTATTGAGGAAGTAAACACAGGTAGAATTATACCTGCTTCAAGGTCAACCACCAAGGTCAAAGTCCGCCTAGAATAAAGTGAGTAAAAAGGAGCCTAAGAAGAATAAATCTAAAAGGCCAGGGTTCACAAACTTTATTGCAGTTGCATAATAGTTCCAAGTTCAAAATGTACATGTGCAAAGTAAAATTGATGTTCAATTGCAGTGTCTACTTCACTAAAAACCTGTAAAAATCCCATTCCGATATTAGTTTTTCTTGTCTAATAACAGTTTGATACACACTCAAAACGATAGGTTATGTAGATAACCTAGTTATATTAGTATTGGCTAAGCGTCCCGCTCTGAGCCTTACGAGATACTCATATCTCCTGTGATACCTAATGTATCTCCCACGAACAAAAACACATGCACCCCACCTGTATGGGGCCCCGCCCCTTATGGTGGCCACCGCCCATATAACCATGACCCTGGTCATGAAACACCCTTCCTCGCCAAAACCCGTCCCAGGAAAAGATCCCTCAAGAGGGAACTCAGGGCGCGCAGAGCGGGACGCTTAGCCAATACTAATATAACTAGGTTATCTACATAACCTATCGTTATATTTCGTATTGCATCGCGTCCCGCTCTGAGCCTTACGAGATAATGGGGAAGAGCGGGCGCGAGACCCGACAGATGTACCCCCTGAGGACCCGTAAGCCCACATCAAGGGGTGCGGGGAGCCCTGTCACCCCATCCTTCCTAACGAAGGGGGGGCGCAGTCAACTCCACCTGAATGCGAACAAGAGGGAGCCAGAACCCCTTGAACACACCGTACAGGCGGAACCACGTGTGACTCAACACACTGCGGCCCATACCCATACACTCCTGCTACCCGACCAAAAGACGGGAAGCAGGAAAGGCCACAGACCCCAGAACCGCCTGGGAGACAGAACCCCCGGTCATGTCCATGAGGAAAAACCTTACAAAAGAGCCCGGGGAGGACCATGAAGCTGCAGCACAGATGGCCTCCACCGAGGCCCCACCCAGGAGAGCGGCAGAGGCAGCCACCCCACGAGTGGAGTGCGCCCTGACGCCCCCAGGGGGATCCTGCCCAGCCAGCGTGTAGCAGAGGGTAACACCCTCGCACAACCAATGGGACAGGCGCTGCTCCGACAGTGCCTTACCAGCACGAGCCCCACCGTAACAGACAAAAAGCTGGTCGGTAACCCTGAAATCCTGAGTACGGCTGAGGTAAATCCCCAAGCACGGACTGGACATGACAGGTGAAGGCCCGCATCTAACTCACCAGTGTGAGGAGGAGGACGAAACGCCTGAACCACAATATCCCGGGAGCGGAAGGAACTCCGGATATTCTCAGGCACGAAAGCAGGATTAGGTCGCAGAGTGACACCGCAATCGGTCCGAAAAGACAGGCACTCTGGATGTACCGAGAGAGCACAGAGCTCACCTACGCGTTTAGCGGAAGTGACAGCCAGAAGGAACGCGGTCCTGAAGGACAGCTGTCCCAACGGCGCCCGCTCGAGCGGCTCAAACGGGGCCAAGGACAACCGACGAGGACCAATTGAAGATCCCAAGTCGGAGCCAAGGAGCGTTGCACCGGCTTAACGCGTCGAGCGCCAAGCAGGAACGCTTCACAAGAGGGTGGCTGAACAAGACATCCCCTCAAACCCCTCATGATAGGAGGATATAGCTGCTGCATATACCCTCACCGTCGAAGCCGACAGTCTATCAAGGAGAGACTGGAGGTAACTAAGGACAGCAACCAGGGGGCAGGAGACTGAGTCCTGGCCCCCCGCCTTACACCACACTTGGAACATACGTCATCTGCCCGCGTAAGCGCGACAGTGGAGGGAGCATGCGCATTCCAGATGGTAACACCATCAGGATCAAGAACCTGCGCCCCTCAACGTACCCGTCCCAACAACTGACCTAACAGATGTATGGGGAAGAATCCCTGGCGGCACGGCATCGGTCCCAGACCCGCCTGGCCATGTCCAGACGCAATCCTCACCCGTCAGGATGAGGGCCGCCCCGCGACAGTACACCTGCACCCACATTCTCCCTGCCGGGGATGTGGGGAGCCCTTAGGCCGCGCAGATGGAGGACGCCCATAGCCAGCCGCCCGCCGCCTGGTGCAGACAGGGGGAGCGTACTCCTCCCTGTCTGTCGATACACGACACTGACGTCGTATCGTCCGTCCTGATCAACACCATTTGTGGACCAGAAGGACCGCTTTCAACACCAACACATTGAACGTAGCGCAGACCGGGCAGCATGGTTTGCCAGCTGCCCCCTACTGCGTTGGCCCGACGCATCACCAGCGAGGGAGGCGTCGGTGAAAACGCGACGTGAGACAGCGCCGTAACCGTCCTAGGACGGAACCTCCCGAGCGTGTTGACAACACGCTCCGAGATGGATGCCCATAGCCCTCCAACCGTTGACTGGGAAGAGGAATACTCTACATCCAGTCTACAGCAACCCCAGGCTGGTAGAGACCTGCCTGGTACGAGACCTGACGATCCACCTTGACCGCGAAGGACCAGAACGTCATCAGGGCAGAACACTCCGTAACCCCGGATGACGCAGAGGCCCCAGTGCGGCCTCCACGCACTTGGTGAAGATGCGGGGAGCCAGAGAAAACCGAACGGCAGCCTCTGGTACTCATACGCTAACCCTGCAAAGGAAGCGTAGGTAAGCCCTAGGATGGAAGATCGGGGATGCGCATACGCATCCTACAGGTCTATGGAGGAGAACCAGACCCCCACCTGACAGTGTTCAACAGGTAGGAGACGATCCAAAAAATGCTGAACCTTCCCATGGGACAGGTCCAGCCTGGGTCTTACACCCCTCCCTCCCGACTTCTCGGGCAGAGAACACCGGGAGGAGAACGCCACGACGATGGCTTGCTTCGTCCACAGAGATTGGATCTCGTCGACCAGAGCTGTCCCTGCTGGAGACCCCGACAACAGGGTCTGTACCAAACCTGAAAACGGGTGGGGTTGTGTAAACACAAGTCCCCGCCTCACCATTCTCTCCATCTACCTCGACATATGGTACTGCCGTAGTCATATGTGACGACACTCCCAACGCACCCGCCGTCACGTGGCGCAGGTCCGCCAGGAACTGTAGATAGTTGGCCCGGTCCCCCCCGCTGTGCGAAGACAACCCTGGAATCGTGCGAGGAGCGCGTTCCGTGTCGGAACACCTGACCCTGACACCACCCACGAGGCAATCGCACCCAAGGGGGAACCCCGACAGAAAAGGGCCTGTCTGATACGGGGGGCTTCCGATCAAAAAAGCCCCCCCACTGAACACCCCTCCAGAACATGCTGAAGGAGTTGTTCTGCAGCCGGACATGCAAGGTGTAAGGCCCCCATGGGTTCCTACACACCGTAGCCCTGCAGTGATATCACTACCACCCCAAACCATGTGAGCTGCGACCACTTGCCAATATTCCAGGAGTGGGAGCACCAACATGATACCTGGCCTGGCGAAGGCGAGGCCGGGGAAGCCCGCACTGTGTGCCTCAAAAGGTTTCGAGCCCCCCTGCTGACAACACTTAAGTTGACAGACGTAACACCAGGCTCAACCAACACAGTTCAAGGTGTGGGAGCCGCTTGACAGCACAACATTCTCACGGACAGACCCAGGCTCAGCCATCAACTGGGTGTCAGCCCCTGTCTCCATGAGAAGCGAAGAATGGGGCCGCATACGCTTCAATGAAGGTTCGCGGCCCGCAGCCAAAGGAGAACGCTCAGAGCCCCGCTTCTGGGGATACCAGAGAGAGGATTGAACGGGGAGCGGGCTGCTCGCGGCAAAATGACGACGGAGTGGTTTACCAACACCGAAATCACCCAAAATGGCCGATCCCTCGGCCGCCAAGACTGTCGGCCTCGCGATACCCTGTCGATTCTCCAACCAGGGCACCACTGGCGGGGGAAACATGGCCGCCTGTCGAGGGCCCCGTCATCGCCGCTGACGAGGCCGTGCTCTCTCTTCTTCTGGCTGCGCGGTGTGAGGCGGTGTAGGGCCTAGGACAATACCGCCCGCGCTCCAGCAGAAGACCAAAATCCCCTGCGGAGAGGGAAACCCTGAGCGGTTATAGCTTGCGGCTGGGTCAAAGCTAATAACGTCAACAACCTTGCGCGATGTGTCGACGTCGGCCGGCCCTCAAGGCCCCTCCACCAGACACCATTTCTTTAATAGAAATGCCAATTCCATACCGTGGCGGTACAAGCCTTAACAGCCCACCAGCCACTCGCCAGGCCGACCCATGGTGTCGGCCGGGCGGGGCATTGTTTCAATATATCAAAAACAAAGGACTGACGTTAACATGGAGCACCAGTGGTGATTGCAAACAGCACCCTCCACTGTGGTGTGGACCATGAAAAGGTTAAATGAATAAAAGAGCTAAACCACAAAAACTGTAGAATGAGCAAACCCATACACACAAAGTTTAAGGGGAGACGGACCAGACCCGTCTTCATTCAAAATATTCACAACAGAACACCAGCCCTAGTTTAGCCCATTTACCAAAAAAGGTAAACAAAGCCCCCCCCCCGCACTACTCCCCCAGTATACCGATTGACCGTCAGTATGAATGGTTTGAGAGGAGAGAAAGCTGTAGCAAGACAGACCTTCTCATAGCAGAGTGACAAAATGAAACAATAGCCCCCTACACAGGGCCGCCCCTAGCCCCTTTCGTGACTTTCGGTTTGCAAGCCTGTGGCTTTTGTGACCGGAGTCACTTGCCCACCCGCCCCGATCACCCAGTAGAGAAACGACCAAGCGTCGTCAAGGGGCTCGCGGTGTGTCAAGAATACATCAGATCTGAATTTCAAAGATACCCAGCGTACAATATGGGTCTAACACAGCTTCACGATGGGGTCTGGAAGCTCGGAGTTGCTAATAAACAGTTTAAAACATTGTTACTCGACGAGTGGTATTTACAGACCGAACGTCCATCTCCGCCGTTGGTGTCACAGCGCATGCGCACCATGCCGCGTTCACGTTACTGGGAAGAAGCGGAAGAACCAGTTTCCGACTGGGAAAAACCATTCACGTCAGCCTCCTAGTGGTAATTCCTACTAGGACATATGGGATTCTTTTATAGACCCCATATCTCCCACTTCGCGTCACGAATTGCGGAAGTATGGATGTGGGCGTTTCATCCATAGATATATATAGAGTCAAAGCGTGAAGGCTTCCTAGTTGTAGCAACGAGATGTCCTCTGGTTCTTCCGCTTCTTCCCAGTAACGTGAACGCGGCATGGTGCGCATGCGCTGTGACACCAACGGCGGAGATGGACGTTCGGTCTGTAAATACCACTCGTCGAGTAACAATGTTTTAAACTGTTTATTAGCAACTCCGAGCTTCCTTCTTCCCAGTAACGTGAACGCGGCATGGTGCGCATGCGCTGTGACACCAACGGCGGAGATGGACGTTCGGTCTGTAAATACCACTCGTCGAGTAACAATGTTTTAAACTGTTTATTAGCAACTCCGAGCTTCCAGACCCCATCGTGAAGCTGTGTTAGACCCATATTGTACGCTGGGTATCTTTGAAATTCAGATCTGATGTATTCTTGACACACCGCGAGCCCCTTGACGACGCTTGGTCGTTTCTCTACTGGGTGATCGGGGCGGGTGGGCAAGTGACTCCGGTCACAAAAGCCACAGGCTTGCAAACCGAAAGTCACGAAAGGGGCTAGGCCGCCCCAGGAGATGGGGGGCCTCGCGTCTAAAAACGCACAGGGCCTCACATTTCTCCCAAGCGGCCCTGCCCTTATACTACTGCAGCCTAACGCCAGGCAATGTGGAACCCAAGACAACAATTGCCTGTGCACAGACACGCAACATGTTTACCATGTCGGCTGGACCCATAGCCCCACTACCCGACGCCAACCCAGATGGGAACACCGTTCAACAAACCCCGCCGGAACACAAGGTAATACCTGGCTAGAACCTAGCCACGACCTACCCCGTTGTCAACCCATTTACCCGAAAAAGGTAAATAGAACTCAAAACCCCACAACAGCTACCGACTGACCTTCATTGATGAACCGGGCAAGAGGCGGGAGAGTGACAACATCTCACGGCGGAGACATTAAAACAGCATAGCAATTAGCAGTAGTGATAGCATGCGGCAGTAGCGATAGCATGTTAGCATAGCTTTAGATGTCTTAGCAGCACGCCCAAGACAGCTTGGAAACCGTTCCCTGCAGAGAACGTTCACCAAACCATCTTGCCCCTGGCGCCAACACACAACAAGGTTGTGTTAACAACACAAACCAGCATTACTAACACTAATACCCATGCCTGAAGACACAGGGCCTACCTGAGTACAAGCTGGCCCGACAGCCAGCCTTATACAGCTGAACCTCGATGTGCAGTCATCAAACGAGGAACATCACAGGCCCGTCGTGTCGCCGAAAACATGCGTCGAAGATGCCAGGGGCCAGCAACCTCCGGTAAGCTTCCAACATTATTAATCTTCCTTAATCTTTTCATTCTGCTAGCTCGTATGGTGCACGCATCCAACACGCTGGGACGAAAATAGAGGAAGGGTGTTTCATGACCAGGGTCATGGTTATATGGGCGGTGGCCACCATAAGGGGCGGGGCCCCATACAGGTGGGGTGCATGTGTTTTTGTTCGTGGGAGATACATTAGGTATCACAGGAGATATGAGTATCTCGTAAGGCTCAGAGCGGGACGCGATGCAATACGAAATATAACATACAGTAAGTTAAAACCAGGGGTGTAAAAAGTACCCAGAAATTATACTTAAGTGAAAGTATGGGTATTGTCTCAAAATCTGCAAGTAAAAGTCAGAGTATCGGGCTAAAAACACACTTGAGTAAAAGTAAAAATGTTTCTACTTTTAAATGTACTTAAGTACTAAAAAGTAAAAGTAAAAACTTTTTTTCTGACTGTCTATTCTTCTGATAGCAGTTGTTTAATCAAAGATCCCTGTTTTCTAGTCTTGCACAAGGACCAATCAGCATGGGTATGGGCGAGTTAATTTTCCATTGATGGGGATTTGATTGGCTGTTTTTAAATAAAGTTAATAATAATTAATAACGTTAACGTTAGTTCGGCCAGAGAAACAAATATACTAATTAAAATGGTTGGACCTGCGAAATTTGTACTTTGCAGGTCTGCATTTTAAATGTAAGGAGTAAAAAGTATGTTTTTTTCTTCTCTGAAATGTAATTGAGTAAAAGTACAAGTATACAAACCTAATAATACTTGAGTAAAGTACAAATCCCCCAAAAACAGTACTTAAGTATTGTAACAAAGTACAATTACTCAAGTACTTTACACCCCTGGTTAAAACAATAACAGATATTGAAAAGCTGAAGTAGTTCTGAAAAAAGGGTGAAAAGCACTTACTCACAGCACATTCTCTGACAATTACACAGCAATAACAACTACATATACCCAGGCGGACTGTTTCAGGCTTAGGTTGAAAAGGGTAACCAGAGGAGACAGGGCCTTTTCTGTTGCTCCCCCCAGACTCTGGAACAGTCTCCCGCCTAAAGACCCACCTTTTATCCCTTCTTGCTGTTCTTGCATTTATCTTATTTTATTGTATATCTGTACTGTACTCAGTACTATTGGCTTCATACTGTTTTGTCATCACATGCTATTCATTCAATCTTTATTTCAACTTGAAAAATCATTGAGGACACGCACCTCATTTACAATGATGTTGAGCATACAAACTTAAAAAATACATGGTAATAAACAATACAATATACAATAGGTGCTGTAACTGAGGGGTACAATTCCCTGACTGTATTGATAAGTATGGTATCATTAAACCACTACCGCTTTATGTACTTTAACTACTGGCCATACAGTACACGATATCTAAATATGATGAACACTTTCCACAATGAAATCAGTTCCAGTCAAAGGTAATAATCAAATATTTAATGGAGCAAAAGGTACATAGAATATTTATCTTACATTTATCATTTGAATGCACTTGTAAGGCAAATGAGTACTCGTAGGCAAATCAACACTGAATGTCCAATCTCTGGTTACGCAGGAAGCAAGTATACAACCTGGCTCTTAGGGAATTATATCTATGGTACACTTAATGATATAGCGGGATATTCTGGAGGGGGTCCTCCCGGTTGTAAGCCGGTAGGGGGGGTAGGAGAGCCGTCGGTAGTAAACCGTCTGGTCAACGATATCTATGGAGACTTCAAGTACAGAAGACAGTGCAATAGACTCTTGATCCGTAGATGAATACACCTTGGTTCTCTTGTAGGCTGTAGCTCCACAATGAAGAAGAAGCTAGGCGACCTCAGTCTCTCTGAGCGCCGACTCAACTTGAATCCTCTCGGGGGTAAATCCAACACTCACAGGCGTCGGCGATTATCCGCTCCACAAATCACAGTACCAAAGCAAATATATATTCCAGCCGCATAGGGCTCAGCAGTCGTCGGGTAGGTAATCCAGTGTACATGTCCCTCGGTCCTCGCCTAGATCTCCTCGGATGAAAGCGCCATGTGGTCGGCCCAACCTGGATAAGACTCTAGATAACACGAGGAAGCGTTGGAGATGCTGGTCACTTTAGAACTCTAACCGCACGATGCACCATACACGATAGACTATTATTACTTGATAGAAATACGTCGCACTCGACGGTACAGTGCCAAACTCTGACAATTCAGTTATTAATTCGCACGAGGTCTCAATGCTATTCTAAGGCCAAACAGGCCATACTTCACCGCACGTCGTATCGTGGGTGAGGCTTCACGTTCTGTTACTAAGTTGGGAAGAAGGGTAAGGGACTTCTACATTTACTTGCGCCATATTTATATGCACGGTGAACAAATAGTGCCACTCTCATTTCGGTAGCCGTATCCCTGAGCGGAGCCGGGGCTAGTACGGACATGTCTCGTCGGTACCTTTGAACTTGACGCCAGGGGCTGGTCCCCTGGCGCCTGGTCCTTTGTCCAATAAGAGAATGAACTATTATGGGCTATAGTAGGCTAAAGGGATATTCCGTGTATATGTACAAGGAATATACAAGGGATATCAAACGATATACAAATACTATTCAATATATATCCATAAATAAATATATATATTCGGTTTAATCTGATCCTTCGTAACAGGTGCAATCATAAAACATTTGTACAATCAATTAAAACATTTACAGATTATGATGGAATCAAGATTCAAGATTCAAGAGGTTTATTTGTCACATACATACCAGGGCATACAGTGAAATGCGGGTCAAACAGTGTTGAACTTCAGTGCTAGTGCATAGTAAAGACATATTAGCATAATAGGTAGTATAGGCAAGAGAGACTATTTTGTAGCAGCGTGCATGATAGTAAAAGACATGTACAAAGGTTATTTATTTTATTTTATAAAATTTTATTACATAAAATACAGTACAAAGGTTATTTATTTTATTTTATTACATTACATTTCTTCATTTCAGATATTGATTGAAGAAGTGTATTTTTAGTCGACGGCGGAATTAATGTCCTGACTGTGGTGGGAAGTTCGTTCCACCATTGTGGAGCGATGGCTGAGAATAGCCTGCTTCTCTTTGATGACCCTCCCGGAGCTCGGATAGGAGTGGGTCTGAGGCGGCCAGAAGATGTAAAGGGTAGGGGTTTGAGGGTGTGTAGTTAGAGACCATTGACCGTTTTTGTTTCTGTTATTGCAATGTATTGTATATCGTAATGACTGGAAAGCACTTTGGCTCAACTTGAGAACGAATTCATGCATTCATATCTAGCCGGTTAGACTACTGTAATGCACTTTTCACAGGTCTCCCTATAAGAAAACCACGAGACGCTTCAGCTTATCCAAAACTATGCAGCCCGACTGCTAACCAAAACCAAAAAACATTCAAAAGAAGATCGGTGATGCAACTACGCCCCAAACCTATAGAAAAAACTGCCCAAAAACATCAGGGAAGCCAACTCGCTAAATATCTACTTTTGGATAATGGCGACAGTTGCGTAAAAAAATCCCGGATTGAGTCACGTTTTTTTCTCAGATGTTCACAGAAAGGTAAAGAAACAATATACGTTCTATTTTATGGCAATAACGTTGAGGTTTGTTTGACCCGTGAGATATAAACACGACATTCCAGTCAATGTTTGTTTGAAAATCATTGTTTGCCTTCCTTTGTCGGCGGTGTGAGCTGGGTAGTGTAGTCTTATGAAATTTAGATGTCCATCAAAAGCCCTGGGTCTCCTCTTTCCTTGGACTACAACGATTTCTTCCTGTTCAAAATTGCGTCTAAATCATCCGATTTTCGATGCAATGCACGGAGATTCTTTATAAGCTCATATTTTGCTAATATATAACACTTAAAATCATTGCTAAACAAATGTAGTGCTGAAAATATACACTTTGACTGCTGTTTTGACAGGGTTAGGGTCTTTACTCTTGGCTACATTTGAAAAAGAAACACAACATCACTTTTTGAATAAATCTTGGCCCGGTACCCCTAGGAACTCGCTAAATATCTTCAAAAGACAGCTCTTTGCTCAAGCATTTAAATGAGATATCAAGGAGGCCAACTCTTCAAATGTTAAGACACAAATTATCAGTATTTTGGCTGCACTCTTTTTATTGGTATGGTATGGTATGGTTTATTTCTTAATCCCAGAGGGGAAACATGGTTTGCCACCAGAGCGAATACAAATATACAAACATGAAAGAAACAATTACATGATACAATACAAGATACACAACACAGTAAGAAGAGGAGAGCCTCTCAAGAAAAGAGAAAAACATGGCACAACTGATCAGCACAGACCTTGAGGGTGCGTGGATAAATACCATCAGGCCCGGGGCCCTTGTTTACCTTTATGCGCTTAAATTCCTGATGAACCTCTTCAGTAGAGATAACAATAGGGGGACAACTGTCCTCAGGACTAGGCTGACATCAATCTCAGAGCCCAGACAACTGGAATTGTTGTTCCAATCAGTGATCGATTTAATGCCTTTCCAAAGGCCTGTATTGGTTTTGGACATTTGTCTTTCTACCCTATCTTCATATTTAAGTTGTGCTTGTTTTATTTTAGCTTTCAGCTCCTTTTGAGCATGTTTAATCATATCTCTATCACCACTGAGAAATGCCCTCTTCTTTCAGTTAATTGCAGCTTTCACCTCCCTAGACATTGGGGAAAGTTTATCATTGGGGAAAGTTTTAATTATTTTACAGGGGATGGCATCATCAAAACAGAAATATAAGCGGTGACTATCAGCTTTACTGTCCAGGTCAAGATCATCGTCATCTAAAAATACAGACCAGTCAGTACATTCAAAGCTCCCTGTAATTTATCACAAGCGTCATCAGACCACACACGCACAGTTTTTGACTTAATAGGCTGTCTCTGGATAACAGGAGAATAGCTAGGCATCACAGATAACAGATGATGATCAGATTGTCCAAGAGGGGGGAGCCGCTTCGTAACGTAGCTCTTCTTAACGTTCGTGTAGATTCAGAATAAATCGTGTGTTCGATCACCCAGCGTAGGGCACTTAACAAACTGCTTGAAGGACGCGTGTATGCTTTCCCCAACGCAGTTGTGTTTCCGCGTTCCCGTTTTGAGCTCTGATTGGCCAGGTCATGTGATTGATTGATTGATTGAAAACTTTATTAACAGATTGCAGAATGGGTACAGTACAGTACAGCTCAATACATACAATTGTTAAGGGGATGCAGACCAGAGAAAGACTTTCGTCTTGTTTACATCAGGGTCCCCCATTTTCAATTCATCGTAACATATATGACATACATGACATACAGATAGACAGTACTGCTACATCTATACATTTATGACATACCAGATTTGCAAATACAGTACTGTTTGTGATACCAAAAGAGTCCAGAAAAAAAAAGTATATACATTTGACGTAGAAACTGTACATTGGATTGGGTAGGTGGGGGTGGGGGGGGCTGTACATTGGAGGTGGTTGGGTGGGTGGGGGGGGGGGGGAGGTGGGGTATGAGGGGTGGGTGGGGGACACTGTACAACTGTACAAACAAAACTGTACATTGGAATATTGACAAGACCATACTTGGTAATTTACTGTACATTGGAGGGGGTTGTTAGGACATTTACAGGGGCCAGTTTCGAATTGCAGTCTCCCGTAGGTGTTTTTTGAAACTGGGTAGTGATTCACATTCCTTTACAGCTTTGGGTAGGGCGTTCCACATTGATGTGGCATAATTGCGAAACGTGTTTAGTCCCTTGTTTGAGCCGAATTTGGGTTTAACATGATTTGTGGAGCTCCCTCTGGTGTTGTGATCGTGGTATTCACTGACCTTTGGGAAGTATTTTGACATGTACATGGGTACCTTGGTCGTGTAGTGTATCTTGTAGACCAGGCCCATTGCAAGTTGCTGTACTCTGTCGTCTACTCTAAGCCATCCTAGGTTGTCAAAGTGGGCAGGGGTGAGGTGGGTTCTAGGAGTAAGGTCAAGCAGTAGTCTGACCAGTTTGTTTTGAGATGTTTGTAATTTTGTTTTTAGTGCCTTTGAGGTGCTTTGGTACCATGAGGTGCAAGCATAGTTGTTGTGAAGGGCCAGATTAAACCGAATATATATATTTATTTATATATATATATTTAATTGTATTTGTATATTCTCTAATATTCCCTGATATCCCTTGTATATTCCTTGTACAATATGCATTGAATATCCATTCTAGCCTACTGAACATCCCATAATAGTCTCCATTCTACTATTGGTCGAGACCTTTGTGCCAGGCTGCCATACCCCTCAGACCCAGTTCAAACGTACCGCTCCACATGTACGAACAAGTCCTAGTTCCGCGTAGGAATCTGACTACCGCACCACTAATGGGACTATTTGTTCATAGTGCGTATATATACTGCGCTACTAAAGTAGGACTTCCTTTTCAGTCCAGTTTCTTACCCTCCAATAGAGTCACAGACGTAAAGCCTCCCCGCGACGCCACGTGTGGGAGTAAGGCCAAGTTCGCCTACCATCGGTATTGAGACATCGTGTATATTAATATTTGAATAGTCATATTTGGCACTATATCGTCGAGTTGGACGTAGTCTATTAAGCTAATAATAGTCTGTTAATATATAGTGCTTCGTGCGGTGAGAATACTACCGTAGTCAGTACCCCATCGTTTCGGGCAGAGAACTGGCTGCTTACCCAGGGTGGTTGACCCCACGTGAAGCTGCACCCGAGGAGCCCCAGAGCCGACGAGCGAGTGGACCTGTATACCGGATTATTCTACCGACGACAGCCCGCCTTCCCAGGCACGGATTATGCTTTGTACACATTGATTATTCCATGGATAAAGACCCCCGACACTGCCGTGTGTTGGAACCCCCCCCCCCCTGGAGAGGACGCAAGGTGAGGAGACGCTCTGCAAGACGAGGTCGCTTCACGTCTCTCCTCCGTGGACCGGATGACGCCGGCCCACAAAGAGTCCACCTGCTTTCATCTGTGGTCCAAGGATCGCCGGCGCATTGAACGGCACTACAGTGGGTTCACCTGGGATACCCTTGGCCGGATGAGGCAGTCGGATTCTACCCCCCCCCCTTCCTACTCCTGTCGGCTTACAAGTGACCGGATTAACCCCCTCTAGTGTATCCAGTATATAATCATTAAAGTATCATTGCTGTTATTCCTTAAACTATTCCAGGTCGTATATGTACCACCTGCGCCTTCAGAGATTGGACATTCTCTATTGATATACCGACGAATACTCTTGCCATAAAAGTGCATACTAATTCCATTCATAAATGTGATTGATTTGATTAAGTGCTTGCTCTACACACCATCGCTGTGTAGAAATAAAGACCTATTTCTAATTCGTACATTTGTGTTGGATCCGTTTCATCTACGTGACAGTGTTCATCATAATATATTTATGCCGTGTACTGGGTGGCCGAATATTAAGTACAAAGGTAGTGGTAGTAAGTATCATATCTAGTAATACAGTCAGGGAATTGTACCCCTCAGTTACAATTGGTCCTTCGAGCCGGAGGGTAATTAGTGTAATATTAATATAGTGTTATTAATATTGAAATGGCCTATGATGAACACTCCACGAAACGATCCTCCTAACCAACGCCCGCAGCGCGAACGACGGCTCCCTCAGTACTTAGAGGCTTACGCTGTCAGTCAACAACCTAGTCTTCTACTAACAGTAAACGCGGTAAAACTAGAAAGTAAAAGTATGTCTAACCCCAACGCCCAGACTACCCCGACCATAGAGGCCCCTACGGGCTCTAATGTAACTGACCAAGTTCACGGTGGGGACCAGTGGGAACCAGACATGACTTCACACCCCGCCAGTACTGAAGAAGTAGTCCCCGATGAGTCCCGGGAGGAATACAACGCTACCGAGAGAGAACTCGGCACGGAAGAAGACGGGGAGAGCACCGTGGAGATAGAGCTCCAAGGCTCCGCAAGGAGTACCCCGAGGGAAGGCTCCCCTATACAACCGCCTTCTCCCAGCGAGGCAGAGAGGACCCTACAGCAGGCCTTCCTCATCAGCCTGAACGCCGCTGCTGAACGCGACCGACTGCAGATCCAGCAGCGAAGCGAACACGAGCAGATACGTCTAGAAATAAGACGCATTCAGATGGAAGAGAATGTGGCCCGAGAACGAGCCGGTGCTCAACGGGACGCAGCGCGCGACAGACAGCAGTCGCAACTAATAGAACAGCTGATCAGACGGACAACACCCTCTCCCTCCGCCAGAGGCTCCAGGAACTCGTCTAGACACACCTCCAGGGCGGCATCCCCTAGCCGAGTAAACAACCCTGAACTTGACCAACAGACGAGGTCTATACCCCCCACAGACCACCTCCCCCCACCGGTCCAAGCGAGACCTAGCAACCGGGAAGGAGCAGCATATCCTGTGGAGAGGCTAAACCAGAGACTACAAGCACTGGATGACCTAACTGAAGACGACCAGGAAGAGGAGGAGAACCACGCCCGAAGACAGCACAGTACTCTACCGGACCAGGAGGTCCGGTACAGCCCAGGCTATACTCCCGCGGAGCTGCGCTACAGACCCCCGACTCTATACACGGGTGAGCACGACGCACGACCCGCACCGAGGAACAGCACCTGGACAAGCGGGCCATGGTACACTGCCAGTACCAGCCCATACCAAGGAGCGGGAGGAGACTCGCCTAGGAGGCCTCTCCCCCAACGCTCGCCGATGTATCCACAGTCAGCGTCATACATTGGCACGCCTATGGTACCCGACTTCACCCAAGAGAACCGGGCCCAGTATACAGAACTCCGCATGTGTCTGGAGACCATGTTGGTGGATGTATTGGATGAACGCCACAAATACGCCATCCTACTGAAGCACTTAAAGGTGCCCCGCGCACATAATATAGCGCTCGCCTACGCGACTTCCACCACCCCATACACAGCAGCGCTGGTAGCATTGGACCAGAGGTATGGGCGCATATGGGATTACGTGATCCAGGAGATCCGACACATCGACCGCTTACCCCCAGCAATAGACAATCGAGCACTGGACGACCTGTCCATCAGAGTGCAGTCCCTGGTAGGGATGTTGGGAGCGCAAAGAGAGAAGGGGAGGCATGAACTTTACGCCAACTCAAATGTGGAAAGGATTCTGGAGAAGCTGCCGCCCGCTCGTCAGGAGCGCTTTAGGCGGCAGAGGGACCACAGAGACCCGAATGGCCCCGAACCGAACCTCCTCGATCTAGCAGACTTCCTGGCGAGAGAAGTCAGCAGCCTACGGCTAGATACATTCGGACGGAGCACCCCTGGCTCCAGAGAAGGAACCAGACGACTAAATGATGGAAGAAGATCGGTGACCGTGATGCACCAATCGGAGTCAGTACCGAGCAGCAGGAGCCACAGTACCCCCTCCAGAACGGAGAAGTGGAAGATAGTGTGCCCCTACTGTGAGAAAGAACACTGGCTAGCGCAATGTGACTCCTTCCCCAAGCTGAACGCGGAGGAAGCAAGTCAATGGATAAAGTCCAACAAGCGCTGCTTTCGCTGTGCGCGCTCACACATGGCAGCCGAATGCCGCTTAAAGAAAAGGTGCACCAAGTGCGATGGAGCCCATCTGGACATACTTCACGACAGTAACAGACGGCGCCCTTCACCCGCACCATCCAGCCGCAAAGCGAGCGTCATGTACATCGATCCCGCCAGCAGCAGTGGAGCCCGAGTACTCCTAAAAGTAGTGCGTGTGACACTAAGCTACCAGAATAAAGTCCTGGACACTTACGCCGTCCTCGATGACGGGTCAGAGAAGACCCTGCTGCTCGCCTCCGCTGCGGCCCAGCTAGGGCTGCGGTGAAGCGAAACCCAAATGACAATTCGGACAATAAGACGAGATTTGAAGACGATAAAGGGCGAGAATGTCTCATTCTCTATCGCAGCAAGCGGCCAGCCTGAGCGACGGTACCAGATTGCAGACGCTTTCACCAGCCAAGAAATAGGACTGTCGCGGTACACATACCCCGTCGCCAAGCTGATGGAGAAATATGTACATCTGCGCAAGTTACCGATCCCGCTCATAGACAATGCTATGCCGACCCTGTTGATAGGCTCCGACCATGCAGACCTCATTGTCCCGATAGACCGGGTTCATACCGGACCCCGAGGCTGTCCTGCAGCAGTCGAGACCCGTTTGGGATGGACTCTCCAAGGCCCGCTCGCCAAATCTCTCAACCGAAGTACAGCCACTAGATGTCTCCACTCCCGAGTCACAGAGGGAGAAACCGCACTCCTGCAACACGTAGAGCGGCTATGGACCTTGGAACAAATGCCCTTTAAGAACGGAAAGAAAGACATTCGCTCTAAAGATGACATTTACGCCATTCACCTCCTCGAGACAGGGACCAAGAGAGTCCCGGTCAACGGCGTGTTGAGATACGCCACGCCACTCCTGCGGCGAGAAGGAATGCCTACTTTCCACGCCAAGACAGACGCCACAGAACGGTACCTGCTGAACACGGAGCGGCGCTTAGCCAAGAACCCCGCCCAAGAGAGTGTATACCGCGCTGAGATTGAGAAGCTCATCACAGCGGGACACGTCACAAAGATGGACATTAAAGAGGCTGACCAGACCACTGAATCGTGGTACGTGCCCCACCACAAGGTCCATCACAACGGTAAAGACCGCATAGTATTTAACTGCAGCTACCAGATCGGATCCCAAAATCTGAATAAAGAGTTACTGCCCGGTCCCACACTCGGCCCCTCCCTACTCGGCGTTCTACTCCGCTTCCGCCAGGAAAAGGTGGCCATCAGCGGGGACATTAAAGGAATGTTCCTGCAGGTGAGATTAGTAGAGGCGGACAAGCCCCTGTTACGGTTCCTATGGAGAGAGAAGCCAGGAGATGAGCACCCAGCCATCTACCAATGGGAAGTCCTCCCCTTCGGAACGACGTGCAGCCCCTGCTGTGCTACATTTGCACTACAGAAACATGTAGCAGAGGACCCAGCAGCGGACGAAGAGGTCCGACACAGCGTAAAGAACAGCTTCTACGTAGACAACTGTCTACAAAGCCTTTCAACCCAAGAAGAAGCCGAGGCTCTCCTGATTAAACTCCGCGCCTCATTGATCAAAGGCGGCTTTGATCTCAGGCAGTGGGCCAGCAGCGATCCGCAAGTACTGCGCAGCCTCTCCTCCGAGGACAAGGCAGCCAGCAGCGAGACCTGGATGGCTACAATCCCGGGAGAAGCCCAGGAGATGACCCTGGGATTGGTGTGGCGATTCAAAACAGATTCGCTTCACTACAGACACAAGCCCCTGACTACGGAGCAGGGAAGGCCGGCGGCGGCGCCGACCACCAGACGGAGTGTGTACACAACACTCGCCCGACAATATGACCCGCTAGGATGTATTCTACCGTACACCACCAGGGCAAAAATGATTGTACGAGCATTGTGGGACAAGGACCAGGGCTGGGACGACCCCATTCCCGCACACCTTGCATCCACCTGGAGAGAGTGGGAGATGGAGCTCCACTCACTCCCAGGCGTTAATATGCGCCGAAGCTACTTCCCACCCACGGTGAGGCCAGAGACATGTAAAATGGACTTACACGTCTTCAGTGACGCCTCAGAGGTCGCATACGGATCAGTAGCCTACTTGCGGGCCCAAGACCAGGGGGGAGAGATCTACACAGCATTTGTCCTCGCCCGCTCGAGAATAGCCCCACGCAAGCAACAATCTATCCCACGTCTAGAGCTCTGCGCAGCCCTAGCCGGAGCGCACCTAGCCACGCTCATCCAACGTGAGCTCACCATACCGGTGTCTAGAACAATCCTGTGGTCAGATTCCACGACGGTACTCGCCTGGATCAAATCGGACTCATGCAAGTACAAAGTCTTCGTGGGAGTCAGAGTCACCGAGATTCAAGACTTAACCGAAGAGTTAACCGGAGAAACAGAGTGGCGCTACGTTGATACAAAACAGAACCCAGCTGACGTCATCACCCGGGGGATGCCCCTGGATGACCTCACCCGTCGCAATGTCTACAGTGACGGCCCTGCATTCATAAGACTCCCGGAAGGACAGTGGCCCATGCCTATCCCGAGGGAAGCAAGTCCAGAGGAGGTGGAAAATAAGAAGTCTGTGTTCTGTGGATTGAGCACCGTAGCCTCCACCGACCCTAACATAGACGATTGCACGTCCATAGAGAGTGCACAACAAAGAACATTCCTGCGGTACCACCCGGAGTGCAAGTCCCCCGCTGATATGTCAGCAGCTAACTACGAGGAAGCAGAATTGCTTCTACTGCAGCGACCCCAGAGAGACTCGTTCCCCGATGAATTGGCCTGTCTACAGGGAGGAAAGCCCGTCCCATCCGACAGCAGATTAATTCATCTGGCCCCCGAGAGCGACGCTCATACCCTCATCAGAGTGGGTGGTCGCCTACGCAGAGCCCCCAATCTACCGGATGACATTAAATACCCGATCGTATTGAACAGCCGACACAAGGTCACAGAGCTGATTATAAAGAAATACGATGAGGATGTACATCACGCAGGAGCAGAAAGAGTCTTCGCGGAAATCAGACGTCGTTACTGGATCCTACAAGGAAGAGAGGCGGTACGACGCTTCCAGCGAACATGTCTAGACTGCCGCAAGTGGCGCGCGCAGCCCAGCATACCAAGGATGGCTGACCTTCCTCCATGTCGCCTCCGAATCGGTGACAAGCCATTCCACTCAACGGGTATGGACTGCTTTGGCCCGCTGCACATAAAGAAAGGAAGAGGAACCGAGAAGCGGTGGGGTATTGTATTCAAATGCATGACCACCAGAGCGATACACATCGAGCTTCTCCCGACCATGAGCACAGACTCATTCCTTATGGCCTTCCGTAGATTCACATCATGGAAAGGAAGACCGTCTACCCTATTGTCCGATCATGGGACAAACTTCAAAGGCGGCGAAAGAGAGCTGAGAGAGAGCTTCCAAGCTATGGGCCCAGAACTTAAGACCCACCTCGCTCCAGCACAGGTTGATTTCCAATTCAACCCCCCAAACGCACCCCACTTCGGTGGCACTTGGGAACGAGAAGTGCGCTCCATAAAGACAGCCCTGTACGCAGTACTTGGGGCCCAGACTGTGGCGGAAGAAGTCCTAATGACAGTCCTCACGGAGATTGAGGGAGTACTTAACTCGAAGCCCCTCGGATATGTCTCCAGTGATGTGGCGGATATCGACCCAGTTACCCCCAACACACTCCTGATGGGGCGGCTAGATCCTGCATTACCCCAGACAATGTACCGGCCTGAAGAAGCGAACGGCCGACGAATGTGGAGGTACAGCCAAGTATTAGCCGACAAGTTTTGGAACAGTTTCCTACTGCACTACCTACCGTCTCTACAGACCCGCCAGAAGTGGGTAAAGGAGAGAGACAATTTGACAGAAGGAACAGTCGTCATGATTATTGATCAATCACTGCCCAGAGCTATGTGGCCGGCCGGCCGCGTAAGCAAAGTGATCACTGGTGCCGACGGCAAGGTCCGAGCAGCTGAAGTGCTCGTCCAGGGTCGCACTTACACCCGTCCCGTGGCGAGGCTCATCGAACTGCCTCGACTCCCAGACACAATCGATGATGACCATGACCCTACAACCCTATGACTTTGTGAAGTTGACTGACCCCTACAGCAAACCCTTATGTGTAAATAGACAACGCGATTAATCTGTCTCTGTTTAACTGATTAGGTCTGGGACCAATCAGGGGGTGGCTGTTGTGAAGGGCCAGATTAAACCGAATATATATATTTATTTATATATATATATTTAATTGTATTTGTATATTCTCTAATATTCCCTGATATCCCTTGTATATTCCTTGTACAATATGCATTGAATATCCATTCTAGCCTACTGAACATCCCATAATAGTCTCCATTCTACTATTGGTCGAGACCTTGGTGCCAGGCTGCCATACCCCTCAGACCCAGTTCAAACGTACCGCTCCACATGTACGAACAAGTCCTAGTTCCGCGTAGGAATCTGACTACCGCACCACTAATGGGACTATTTGTTCATAGTGCGTATATATACTGCGCTACTAAAGTAGGACTTCCTTTTCAGTCCAGTTTCTTACCCTCCAATAGAGTCACAGACGTAAAGCCTCCCCGCGACGCCACGTGTGGGAGTAAGGCCAAGTTCGCCTACCATCGGTATTGAGACATCGTGTATATTAATATTTGAATAGTCATATTTGGCACTATATCGTCGAGTTGGACGTAGTCTATTAAGCTAATAATAGTCTGTTAATATATAGTGCTTCGTGCGGTGAGAATACTACCGTAGTCAGTACCCCATCGTTTCGGGCAGAGAACTGGCTGCTTACCCAGGGTGGTTGACCCCACGTTGACCCCAAGCTGCACCCGAGGAGCCCCAGAGCCGACGAGCGAGTGGACCTGTATACCGGATTATTCTACCGACGACAGCCCGCCTTCCCAGGCACGGATTATGCTTTGTACACATTGATTATTCCATGGATAAAGACCCCTGACACTGCCGTGTGTTGGAACCCCCCCCCCTGGAGAGGACGCAAGGTGAGCAGACGCTCTGCAAGACGAGGTCGCTTCACGTCTCTCCTCCGTGGACCGGATGACGCCGGCCCACAAAGAGTCCACCTGCTTTCATCTGTGGTCCAAGGATCGCCGGCGCATTGAACGGCACTACAGTGGGTTCACCTGGGATACCCTTGGCCGGATGAGGCAGTCGGATTCTACCCCCCCCCCCTTCCTACTCCTGTCGGCTTACAAGCGACCGGATTAACCCCCTCTAGTGTATCCAGTATATAATCATTAAAGTATCATTGCTGTTATTCCTTAAACTATTCCAGGTCGTATATGTACCACCTGCGCCTTCAGAGATTGGACATTCTCTATTGATATACCGACGAATACTCTTGCCATAAAAGTGCATACTAATTCCATTCATAAATGTGATTGATTTGATTAAGTGCTTGCTCTACACACCATCGCTGTGTAGAAATAAAGACCTATTTCTAATTCGTACATTTGTGTTGGATCCGTTTCATCTACGTGACAGTGTTCATCATAATATATTTATGCCGTGTACTGGGTGGCCGAATATTAAGTACAAAGGTAGTGGTAGTAAGTATCATATCTAGTAATACAGTCAGGGAATTGTACCCCTCAGTTACAATAGTCGTAGTACCCTTGAATGAGTGCTCCTGCCAGAGTCTTCAGGGTATTCTTGTTTACCAGTGAGGAGATCCGGTACAAGAATCGAGTTTGTTGGTTGACTTTTTTTATTACATTGGATGCCATTTTGTCACAGGAAAGATTTGCCTCTAGGATGGAACCCAGGTAGGTAATATCTTCTTTCCTTGTGACAATATTGTCACCCACTGTAACTGAGAAGCCGTCGGTCTTGCCGAGTTTGTTATTTGAACCGAAGAGAATGGACTCTGTTTTGCCCATGTGTAATGATAGTTTGTTATCAGTGAGCCATATGCAGATTTTGCCTAGTTCTGAGCTGAGGGTTTTTTCAACCTGTAACTTGTTCTTGTCAGAGACAAGTAGCGCAGTGGACTAATATAAGCACTTGCCTACCACTGCAGAGACTCTGGGATCGCCTTGGTCAGTCGTCCCTATACACAATGAGGCAGTGTTGTTACTTGGTTTATTATTTTTATTGCTGCCATTTTGGTCAGGTCTTGCTCGTAAAAGAGATCCTTGATCTCAAGCATTTTACCTGGTTAAACAAAGGTTTAAAAGATTGGGCTGTTTTTAGGAATGTTTTTTATTTAATTTCTTTTATGCAAAGTTCAAGGTCAGATTTAAAAACAACTGAGGTTGACCAAAGTGCTGCGCAATACAAAGTACAAAAGTACTGTAAATACAACACACGATGCACAATTTGACAACAATTTAACAAACAGAAATAGTACTGCAAAAAGTACTACACATTATGACAATAAAAATACAATATAAAAAGCACAGTCAAATATAAACATGGATGTACAAAGAGTGAACCAGCTCTCCTTTGTTGATAACCAAGCCTATAGTATTGAAAGCATTTTACTAAAAGAGCACCTTACTAAAAACTGGGGTGTAAAAAGTACCCAGAAATTATGAAAGTATACGTACCGTCTCAAAATCGTACTCAAGTAAAAGTCAGAGTATCTGGCTAAAAACACACTTGAAAAAAGTGAAAATGTTTCTACTTTTAAATGTACTTAAGTACTAAAAAGTTAAAGTACATTTATTTTTATTCCGGGGCAATGGAATGTTCCGTTTCGTCCTCTTCATCACTCTTACTATCGTTTGTGGCCATCTTCTGTAGCTTGTCACTCTGACTGTCTATTCTTCTGATAGCAGGTGTTTAATCAAAGATCCCCGCTTTCTAGTCTTGCACAAGGACCAATCACCATGGGTATGGACGGGTTCATTTTCCATTGATGGGGATTTGATTGGGTGTTTTTAAATAAAGTATGGCCGCAGGATTAATAACGTTAAGGTTGGTTCGGCCAGAGAAACAAATGTACTAATTAGAGTTCAGTCACTTTTTTTTTATTTCATGATTGAAATTCATAGAATATATTACAGTAGTTTCAAACTGAAGCAATTTCTCTCTGTCTCTCCCTCCCTCTGTCTGTCTGTCTGTCTGTCTGTCTGTCTGTCTGTCTGTCTGTCTGTCTGTCTGTCTGTCTGTCTGTCTGTCTGTCTGTCTGTCTGTCTGTCTGTCTGTCTGTCTGTCTGTCTGTCTGTCTGTCTGTCTCTCTCTCTCTCTCTCTCTCTCTCTCTCTCTCTCTCTCTCTGTCTCTCCCTCCCTCTCTCTCTCTCTCTCTATCTCCCTGCTCAAAACCTCTGCTGCATTTACAGTGAATTAACCTTTAAAAATAATCTTAAATTGTATCTAACACTGTAAAGTTTCTTTGTTTTGTTTTTTTGTTTTCTGTTTCTTTACTCACATGTACTTTTAGCTATATTATTTGTTAGCTTCATTATGCATTGTGTGTTGAGTACTGACATTTAATAATTTTGTTTTGCAACAATAATTGTTTTTGTATGTTTTTTTGTGTGGACCCCAGGAAGACTAGATGGTTGCTATGGATCCTTAATAAAATCAAAAATCAAATAACCCCCCCCCCCCCTCTCTCTCTCTCCCCAATGTCTGTAGTTGATGACCATACAGAGGATGATCAGTTACTGTTGGTTCCAAATGTTTCATTATCATTTCAAATATAATTTAGTTTAGAGATCCCAAATCAACAAATCAACTATACTTAAATAGAGGAGTTCAGACACTTTTTTAAGCTGATATAAATCGTCATGATTGAAATTCATAGAATACATTACAGTAGTTTCAGACTGAAGCAAGTAGAATGAAAACCGGGTATAATATAGGCCTTGCATGGAATGTTCTCCTTCGGTAACCACTTAAAAAAAAAAAAAAAAAAAGCCTAGTTTCCGCGCAGTGGTGGAGGAGGTGAAACGCTGGAAAAGCGTGATATTGCTGTTCTACTTATGAATTATTCACAAGATCCAGTAATAAGACACTGAGTGATTGTGTTTTGTATTTCTCATGAATCAATACATAGCAACCGTTGTTTTGCACATAGCAACTGTCTCTCCCACAAAGGAATGGTTGCTATGTTGTACAGGCAGCCGTCCTGGAAGGAAGAGAACTGCATAAACATTCTGTGCGAGTTCATAGTCTGGCCACCTTTTATAGTATCAGTGCATCGCTAAGGAGAACAGAGGTGGGCACAATATGTGAGGCCTTTATCCAGACGCGTAGACGATGTCACAGATAAGATCCACCCGCTATTCATACTGTTGATAAGACTGCGTTGACACCCATACACACACAAACAAAGGGCCCTTCTTTCTTCCTCTCCCTCTATCTCTCGAACAGTTTGTTCCTCTCTCTCTCTCTCTCTTTTTTTTATCCACTTTTTCTCCCATTTTCTATTTTTCTCCCATCCCAATTTCGTATCATCCAATTCAACCCTCCCCTGTCTCGAACGCTGTTTCTTGCCTCCCACAAGCCGGCTGCAATGTGGACTAAGTCATACATAGCACGTGTCCCCTCCGATACTCGAGGTAACAGCAGTCGCATCTTTTCACCTGCGTCAGGGGTCTGCGCTTTGGAGGGGGCGCCGCACCCATCGCTTCCTGATTCTACTGATCAGGCGCACCAACCGACCTGTAGGAGTCGCTGTCCACAACGCCTGATCCCCACCCATCAGTTTCCCACCCCCTAATACTGCCAATGTGTATTAGTGCGGACGACCAGCTAAACTGAAAGCAATGTGGAGAGCTGGGCTCGAACAGGCGAACCCAGCGTCTCCAGTATTCGTGATGAGCGCCTTGCCCACTGCACCACGTAGCCGCCCCCTCTCTCTCTCTCTTGAACAGTTTATTTCTCTCTCTCTCCCTCTCTCTCAAACAGTTTATTCCTCTCTCTCTCCCTCTCTCTCTCTCTTTCTCTCCTCTCTCTCTCTCTCTCTCTCTCTCTCTCTCTCTCTCTCTCTCTCTCTCTCTCTCTCTCTCTCTCTCTCTCTCTCTCTCACTCTCTCTTTCTCTCTCTCTAGAACAGTTTCTTCATCTCTCTCTCTCTCTCTCTCTCTCTCTCTCTCTAAAGATCAGTGCAGTGCGGATAGTGCAGGAATATGTGTGATTGACACTCTTTCTCTCTCCCTCCTTCTATCTTGAACTGTTTATTCCCCCCTTCTCTCTCTCTCTCTTGAACAGTTTATTCCTGTCTCTCTCTTGACAGTTTATTCCTCTCTCTCTCTCCCTCTCCCCCCCCCCCCCTCTCTCTCTCTCTCTCTCTCTCTCTCTCTCTCTCTCTCTCTCTCTCCCTCTCTCTCTCTCAAACAGAGATCAGATCCGTACAGTACAGATAATGCAGAAATAATGTGTTATTGACAGCCTTTAACGTGGTTGTATTCCGTTGGGATGTCCTTTTCTTGTCACAACAGCTCACACATCGTGCTTCTGTGTTTGCACATTGTTGTACTTCACCCAGTAGGAATTGGAGTTTTACGTTATTTGCCCATGTTTTCAAAACTCTCTTTTGGTGTTTGCAATTTCTCTCTCTCTCTCTCTCCTCGCTCTCCTCTTTCTCTATTCTCTCTTTTTCTCTCTCTCCTCTCTCTCTAGAACAGTTTCTTCATCTCTCTCTCCTCTCTATCTCTCTCTCCTCTCTTTCTCTCTCTCCAGAACAGTTTCTTCATCTCTCTCTCCTCTCTCTGTCTCCTCTCTCTCTCCTCTCTCTTTCTCTCTCTCTCCTCTCTCTAGAACAGTTTCTTCATCTCTCTCTCCTCTCCTCTCTCTCTAGAACAGTTTCTTCATCTCTCTCTCCTCTCTATCTCTCTCTCCTCTCTTTCTCTCTCTCCAGAACAGTTTCTTCATCTCTCTCTCCTCTCTCTGTCTCCTCTCTCTCTCCTCTCTCTTTCTCTCTCTCTCCTCTCTCTAGAACAGTTTCTTCATCTCTCTCTCCTCTCCTCTCTCTCTAGAACAGTTTCTTCATCTCTCCCTCCTCTCTCTCTCTCTCTCTCTCTCTCTCTCTCCCTCTCTCTCTCTCTCTCTCTCTCCCAGGCGGGTCGTGGAAACAGAGGGAGCACCCACGCTGCAGGCCAGGCTTGTGTGTCTTTAAGCCGAAGAGGAAGCGGGGGTGGTGGGGGCCACTGGGGGGGGGGGGGGTGTGAGCAACAGGTACAGTAGCTCTGTTTCTGACTCAATATCCAACCCCAGAGCCGGAGAAAGTTGCCGCACACCTTCTTTGAGTTTGTGAGTTCTGTGTAAATATCTAGAGCAGGGGTCACCAACCTTTTTGAAACTGAGAGCTACTTCATGCGGGCACTGAGTCATAGGGGCTACCAGTTTGATACACTCTTCTGAAATAACACATTTGCTCAGTTTGACTTTAGTTATATATTATCAATGATAAATGATACTCATCTTTGTGAAGACTGAAGACACTGGTCACGTTAATGAACGTCGTTGCCTTTGTGTCTGTGCCTGTGTGATTCATCGTCACATCTTCCGGAGGTGGTCAGCCTGGTGTCAGAAACAGGAGGAGGAGCTAGGAGGAGGAGGTGAGGAGGAGGAGCTAGGAGGAGGAGCTAGGAGGAGGTGGTGAGGAGGAGCTAGGAGGAGGTGGTGGTGAGGAGGAGCTAGGAGGAGGTGGTGGGGAGGAGGAGCTAGGAGGAGGTGGTGGTGAGGAGGAGCTAGGAGGAGGTGGTGAGGAGGAGGAGCTAGGAGGAGGTGGTGAGGAGGTGGTGAGGAGGAGCTAGGAGGAGGAGCTAGGAGGAGGTGGTGAGGAGGAGGAGCTAGGAGGAGGTGGTGAGGAGGTGGTGAGGAGGAGCTAGGAGGAGGAGCTAGGAGGAGGTGGTGAGGAGGAGCCAGGAGGAGGAGCTAGGAGGAGGTGGTGAGGAGTGTCACGATGGGGTAGGTAGAATGCAATAATACAGAAAGGGAAGGAATGGAGGAGGCAGAGGCGAGGAGTGAAGCTTGGAGAAGGGTGTTTACTGTAGAATCCAGTGCAATACAAGGAACATACAGAAACGACATAACAAACTTCACAATACAAAACAACAAACACTAAGACTTACTAGAGGGAGAACGGTGCGACACGACGTGGATAGGAACAGGGGGTAACTGGAGGTATGTCGCCACAAGGAAGGGAGGACAGACAGACACCTAAATACCCAGACTAATTAACAAATCAAGAACACCTGGTCAACACAGAATCACAACACAACGACCAAAGGCACTGACAAACTAAACAACAACTAGACACTACGGCAATGACACACAACAACACAACAAGGGGTGACATCACACATAGACAGGAGTGGCCCAAAATAATAAACAATTAGACACAAATTCTATTATTTGGAACCAGAGCAAAATGGCCGCCTGTACCAACAGGCTAGTCTGGCCACTAGAGGGTAGGAGACCAATGTCAGGCCGAGGGCCAATGTCAGATGGAGGGCATTGCCCAAAGTTAGGTGGAGGGTACTGCCCAATGTTACCATCCTGCCCAGTCCAGCCAGGACCGGGCCTAGGATCATGACAGTACCCCCCCCCTCAACGGGGGGCTTCCAGACCCCCGAAAACAACGTCCATAAGCAGGTGAGGGAGGAAGCCGGAACCCCGGAGAGGACCCAGGGAGAGGACCCGAAGAAGAGGGACCAGGAGGCTGAACGAAAAACCCAGGAGGGGCATAGCAGCCAGGGGGGTTGAAAACGGGTGCAGATGCCCGGAGAGGGGGGGTGGGGACGGGAACAGAGGCCCGGGGAGGAGGACTGGACCTGGGAACAGAGGTCCGACGAGGGGGGGTGGGGATGGGCACCGAGACCCGGGGAGGGGGGCAGAACCTGAGAACCGAGGCCCGGCGAGGGGGAGTGGGGACGGGCACCGAGGCCCGACGAGGAGGGCTGGACCTGGGAAGAGAGGCCCGACGAGGGGGGGTGGGTACAGGTGTAGAAGCCCGGGAAGGGGAGCTGGACCCTGGAGCAGGATCCCGGGCGAGAGACCCTCCAGCCGCCGGACCCGGGGCCGGTTCAGGAGAGCCGGACCGGAGGTGCGGCGGCGACGACCCCTGGAGCAGTATCCCACGCAGACCACGGCGAAGACCACGGCGAAGACCCCGGCGAGGACCACGGCGAGGACCAGGACGCTGATCACGGCGCAGAGCTGGACCAGACGGGGAGCCAGGATCCGTCGAAGAGCCGGGAGCCGGCACGGCAGCCGGACCAGGTGTAGAGTCCGGGCAGGGCGTGGAGACCGGATCGGTCTCGGCGGCGAGGCTTGGTGTAGGATCCGGAGATGAGGAGCCAGGATCCGTCGAGGAGCCGGGAGCCGGCACGGCAGCCGGACCAGGTGGAGAGGCCGGGCAGGGCGTGGAGACCGGATCGGTCTCGGCGGCGAGGCGTGGTGTAGGATCCGGGGATGAGGAGCCAGGACCCAGAGCAGAGGCTGGACTGGGCGTGGAAGCTGGACCAGCTGTGGAGGCCTTACTAGCCATACTAGCCTCGGGGGCTAGGCTAACTGTGGGCCCTGGACTCACTGTGGGAACTGTGCTAGCTGAGAATGCCTGGCTAGCT
The DNA here is from genome assembly GCF_963971535.1 of Notolepis coatsorum. NCBI lineage: Eukaryota > Metazoa > Chordata > Actinopteri > Aulopiformes > Paralepididae > Notolepis > Notolepis coatsorum. The sequence goes on from NC_140178.1 coordinate 14,984,495, forward strand.
TGGGACATCTGGTCCGTCTCAGGTACTAGGCTCACCCTAAACCTGGAGCCTAGTCTGGGAGTGGAGACTGTGCTAGCTGGAGACATCTGGTCTGTCTCAGATACTAGGCTCACCCTGAACCTGGAGCCTAGTCTGGCAGTGGAGACTGTGCTAGCTGGAAACGGCCGGTTAGCTATTGAAACGAAGCTAACGGGCGGAGCTATGTTAGCTGGGGACGGCTGGTTAGCTATTGACACGAAGCTAACGGGCGGAGCTAGGTTAGCTGGGAGTGGCTGGTTAGCTATTGACACAAAGCTAACCGGCGGAGCTATGTTAGCTGTGGACGTCTGGTTAGCTGTCTGAGCAAAGCTAACGGGTGGAGCTGTACCCACTGGAGACGTCTGGCCATCGATAGTGGCGGGACTAACAGGTGGAGCCGTGCTAACTGGGGACGACCGGTTGGCTATTGGCACGAAGCTAACGGGTGGAGCTATGTTAGCTGGGGACGGCTGGTTAGCTATTGACACGAAGCTAACGGGCGGAGCTAGGTTAGCTGGGAGTGGCTGGTTAGCTATTGACACAAAGCTAACCGGCGGAGCTATGTTAGCTGTGGACATCTGGTTAGCTGTCTGAGCAAAGCTAACGGGTGGAGCTGTACCCACTGGAGACGTCTGGCCATCGATAGTGGCGGGACTAACAGGTGGAGCCGTGCTAACTGGGGACGACCGGTTAGCTATTGGCACAAAGCTAACGGGTGGAGCTATGTTAGCTGTGGACGTCTGGTTAGCTGTCTGAGCAAAGCTAACGGGTGGAGCTGTACCCACTGGAGACGTCTGGCCATCGATAGTGGCGGGACTAACAAGTGGAGCTGTGCTAACTGGGGACGACCGGTTAGCTATTGGCACGAAGCTAACGGTCGGAGCTATGTTGGCTGTAGACGACAGATCGGCGATGGACATCCGAGCAGCCTCAGCGGCTGTGGGAGGATCTAGGCTGACCGTAAGCCTGAGAACAGTCGGCAGGCTAGTTACCCTAGCCTTCGGTTTATGCTTCTCTATGAGGACAGCAACATGTTCAGCCATCTCCCACATCGCCGTCTGCAGTGTCGGATTCTCAGTGGCGACCTGGTCGATCTTCCGGAGTAGGAACCCCCATTTGGCCAGTGAGTAACTCTTCATGTCACGGGCCATCAGGGTCAGGACAACGGTGATGGTATCACTTGCCCTTCCTGCTGCATTCGTTACTGTTGGTGGCGACATTCTGTCACGATGGGGTAGGTAGAATGCAATAATACAGAAAGGGAAGGAATGGAGGAGGCAGAGGCGAGGAGTGAAGCTTGGAGAAGGGTGTTTACTGTAGAATCCAGTGCAATACAAGGAACATACAGAAACGACATAACAAACTTCACAATACAAAACAACAAACACTAAGACTTACTAGAGGGAGAACGGTGCGACACGACGTGGATAGGAACAGGGGGTAATTGGAGGTATGTCGCCACAAGGAAGGGAGGACAGACAGACACCTAAATACCCAGACTAATTAACAAATCAAGAACACCTGGTCAACACAGAATCACAACACAACGACCAAAGGCACTGACAAACTAAACAACAACTAGACACTACGGCAATGACACACAACAACACAACAAGGGGTGACATCACACATAGACAGGAGTGGCCCAAAATAATAAACAATTAGACACAAATTCTATTATTTGGAACCAGAGCAAAATGGCCACCTGTACCAACAGGCTAGTCTGGCCACTAGAGGGTAGGAGACCAATGTCAGGCCGAGGGCCAATGTCAGATGGAGGGCATTGCCCAAAGTTAGGTGGAGGGTACTGCCCAATGTTACCATCCTGCCCAGTCCAGCCAGGACCGGGCCTAGGATCATGACAGAGGAGGAGCTAGTAGGAGGTGGTGAGCACTGGAAGGAGGAGGTGGTGAGCACTGGAAGGAGGAGGTGGTGAGCACTGGGACGCCTCCCGTGTGGTTGGTTTTCTGTGGCTGGACTTTCCACCTGCTTCTATAATCTCATCTAAACCATAAGAACCTTTGCTTCCATGCATTTTAAATTCAATTCTAAATGTGGAAATCTTGAAAGTCGACACTATATACAAAGACAGACTGCATTGAGAGAGGTATTCTTTTTTAATCTCTATCACACGTCGTTTCCCACTGCCTTTGGAGATGCAAAGCAGATGTGTGGTTTAGTTGGTTTATAAGTCTTTAGTCAAAGAAGCACCCTGTGATGCCTGCGGTTTCAAATCTATACCGACGTATCTATGCTAAGCATATAGTATTTGACAGCAAGTTTTTATTCATATAGCACCTTTTCCAACGATGTTGCAAAATCTATACCGACGTATCTATGCTAAGCATATAGTATTTGACAGCAAGTTTTTATTCATATAGCACCTTTTCCAACGATGTTGCAAAGTGCTTCACATGACACAGAAATAATACAAAGTACATCACATAACACAATAATTACTGTAAAACAAGGTGTGTCACATAACACAAGAATATAAAAACAGCAATATATACCTAGTCATGTACCTAGTCTACAGTGAAACACTGTCCCCTTGTGTCAATATCTAAGCTAGACCAGTAGTGCCAGGATGATGACTTTTAATTTTTATTTAACACAGTAGATGAAGAAGTCTTTATTTGTCATGCAGCAACACACATGTAAGATGAAGAAGTCTTTATTTGTCATGCAGCAACACATACATGAAAAGATGGGTGACACACAGAAACACACACACACACATGCATTGGGTCGTTGATGAGCCATTCCGTCGTCCTTCCCCCCCCAAGGGCAGCCGGGAGCAGACATGGGCTGCGGCGTGGGGCCGTGACCGGGGACCAATCCAAGTGCTCCTGTCCGTCTTCGTCAGGGACGCGACAGCGTTAGCGATCTGTTCTGCATGTTTTCCCATTGGGTTTATCTTTTTCTGGAGGGGAAATCCTTGCGAGCACGGGGGGAGAACATGCAAACTCCACACAGAAAAGCCCAGGAGATACCCCCCCACCTGGGTACCTGTCAACCCGGCAATCTAGTCCACAAGTGGGAATCGAACCCAGGACCTTCTTGCTGTGAGGCGACAGTGTTAACCACTACACCACGGTGCTGCAATAAATAGCAAATATCTGTTTTAATGAGCATTTATCTGTTTTAATGAGCATTTATTTAGAAGTGTATTGAACAGATGCAGGTAGGCCAGTGGTCACAGAAATGGCCCCTGAAACAGTCCAATGAATGGGCCCCTCCCCAAACCTGCTTACAGTTTTTCCTCAATTGCTTAAACACATTTCCTGATAGACTATACCTCAAAACCCTAAACACAAATCTCAAAACCCACACACAAAATCCTACACTTCCCTCAAAACAGTGTTACGTAACTCAAATCATGCTGTACATAATGTGCTGGAAGGCTCAGCCCAAGCCTTTATGGGGCCCTAAGTAGGTTTGATTTAGTGCCCCCCCCCACCGCCTATACTGTTAACTATTGTCACACCTTATTTTGTGTGCCTTGTTTTAGATTAGATTAGATTAGATTAGATTCAAAAGTATTATTATCAGGTTTCTCTCCTCCACATTGCCTGTGGTGCATTTTTTCCTATTGCTAGGTTTTAGTGAGTTTTTCCTTACCTTCGCGTGGGGGTATGTCTGGGAGTGTTGCATTTATTTATTTTACATGCATTTATTTTTAAAATGTTTGGACTTTATGGTGTTTTGTTTTGTTCTTGATTTATTGTTTCTTCTTGACTTGTTTAAAGAAGACGTGTCCAGCCTATATGGGGTCATTAACGTGTGTTGTCGGGCCTTACAAATAAATTTGATTTGATTTGATCATACAGCACGAGTACAGTACCATGAAAATAAGTTTGGCATCCAACCAGAGTACAAATGTAACAGTAAAGTGCAATATATATATACAATTTACAGGTGATTGAAACTGGGTATAAAATATATAAATGAGAACTACTGAGTAATAATGCTAATCAGATGTATGTATAGAGTTGTATGATTATATGCAGGTATACATTTACTGACGCTAAATGTATATTCAGACAGATATGGATATAAATGCGGTAAATATAAATAATATATAATGTATATATACAGTATATACAGCACTATTGTACATGCTAGTACAGAGTTATATGGGTCAACTATTAGTATGAGGCAGGTAGTGTGATTACTATAAGTGTAGGGCAGCTGTTGTAGACAGTGAAGTGTGTTGCTGTATAATTGTATTGGTTTTTGTCAACAACAATGCAGTAGTATTAGCTAGTCAAACATTAACATAATATTGTGTTTTCCTTGGGTTACCATTCATTGACATAATATAATATATCACAAAAAGAAAAGAAAATGTCATGCTCTCTTTTGGGATATTTCAAGCACTCTTCGGCGCCCTCTGGTGGCCACAGGCGCTTAGTTTGCTTACAGTATGTGTGATTGATTGATTGATTGAAAACTTTATTAACAGATTGCAGAACGGGTATAGTACAGTACAGCTCAATACATACAATTGTTAAGGGGATGCAGACCAGAGAAAGACTTTCGTCTGTCGAAAGACTGTCGAGCTGGCCCTGCGTGCTGGCCTCCGTGGGCTTAGCGGTTCAAATGCCTCTAGTGTCCCTCCCTGACGCAGCCAAGGCTACAGACAGACTAACAGCACAAAGTCCATCGACGTGGAGTAAAGTCCATAACCGTAGAGTGTAAGGTAATAAAGGCTACAGACAGCTGGCTCGCTACACAGTCCATAACTGCAGCTTTACATTCTCTCTCCCCCAGATGGGAGAACAGGAGGGGGAGACCGTGTGTGCACGGTCGCCACACACACACACACACACCGCACGCACACACGCACGCCACACACGCACGCACACACACGCACGCACGCACGCACGCACGTACGCACACACGCACACACACACACGCACGCACGCACGCACGCACGCACGCACGCACGCACGCACGCACGCACGCACACTCACACACACACACACACGCACGCACGCACACACACACACACACGCACACACTCACACACACACTGTAATGGAGCGGCTCCTTCACGGACTGCGAGCAGCGCGCATACACACACACACACACACACCAAACACTCACCATTCCCTTCTGTTATTGTATTTTCAGCGACTTCGGGTCATTGAGAAGCGCTATATAAATAAAATGAATTATTATTGAGAAAGTCAAAACCACTCCTTCCCCCCCATCATTCATTTCCTTTACCGTCAGTAGCACAACCTGGGAGTGCTACATTCATTCACATTACCATACATACATTCATTCATATTATGTAACGGTTGTGACAACGTCACCTCAAACTTCGATGCCCCGAGGGAGATTGGAACACGGGTCTGCCACGCCACGTGCAACAACACAGACCGCTATACCAAGAGGTGAATTCACTTATTTGTAACGTGTCTATGCGTCTTTTGAGGATGTGAGAGTGAGTTTAACCCATAGCACCGCTACTCACCCCAGCCCTTCGTGACTGTGCTTCACGATACCATCCGTTACACATTATTATCATACATACATACATTCATACATATATTGATTATATCATGGTTGTGGGTTTTATTGGTGTTGCTATTTGCTGGGTATATAGGTTTAATGAATTGATGTCTGGCACCTGTGTAGGTTGTTCATTAATGATGTCTGGCACCTGTGTAGGTTGTTCATTAATGATGTGTGGCACCTGTGTAGGTTGTTCATTAATGATGTCTGGCACCTGTGTAGGTTGTCCATTAATGATGTCTGGCACCTGTGTAGGTTGTTCATTAATGATGTGTGGCACCTGTGTAGGTTGTTCATTAATGATGTCTGGCACCTGTGTAGGTTGTCCATTAATGATGTCTGGCACCTGTGTAGGTTGTTCATTAATTGATGTCTGGCACCTGTGTAGGTTGTTCATTAATGATGTCTGGCACCTGTGTAGGTTGTTCATTAATGATGTCTGGCACCTGTGTAGGTTGTTCATTAATTGATGTCTGGCACCTGTGTAGGTTGTCCATTAATGATGTGTGGCACCTGTGTAGGTTGTTCATTAATGATGTCTGGCACCTGTGTAGGTTGTTCATTATGATGTCTGGCACGGCACCTGTGTGAAGCCTGATGTGAGGCTACCAGGTGTACATGAGGGCTGTTTTGTCCAGGCAGAGGAGTCTTCACCTGCTCAGTTACAAAGTAAGTAACATAGTGAAGCTCCGTAAGTGTTTTGTTAGTCTGTTTAGTATTGTGAGTTAGTGAGTGGAACTCATTGTATAGTGCATTTTTGTTTAGTTATTTCGCTTGTGTCACTGTTTTCAGTGTTTTATAAGTAAATGTTACCTCTGCACCGCGGGAGAACCCCGCCAATTTATAGTGTCTCTATATACCTGTATCACTGTACATATTAATACATATTATTACCACAACTCTACAATTTTTTTTATCCTCTTTTTCTCCGCCTGATTTTCTGTGTTTTTCCTCCCATCCCAATTTAGTCGTTATGCCAATTCCCCCCTCCCCTACCTGGTCGTTGTGCGCATGTGCCCCCTACTGGTCGGTCTAGGGAGCCCTGAGGTCTACCGCATGCTTCCTCCGACACATGCGGAGACAGCCAGCTGCTCTCTTTTCACCTGGCAGCGAGGACTCTCATTGGTGAAGTGTAACGCGTGGGAGGTCACACTGCCTTCACCACTTCCTGTCTTTTGCTGAGCAGGCGCCCTGACCTGACCTGACCTGTAGGAGTCGCTGTCCACAACGCCAGATTACCACCCCATCGACTTCCCTCCCGCTAACTCAGCCAAACGAGTTTGTATGACGGCTGGCCCAAGCCGGAGGCAATGCTGACACCCGGATTCGAGACCGGAGTCTCTCGCATTGGTGACAAGTGCAATCTCCGCTGCGCCACCCAGCCGCCCTCACAAACTCTACAATTCTGAACATACATCTGATTAGCACTATTACCCAGTAGTACTAAATGATATATTTTACATTTTATATTTCTATAAAATATATACCCAGTTATACTCAGTTTAATCACCTGCATATATTGTATATTACTATTACTATTGCACTTTACTGTTACATTTGCACTCTGGTTGGATGCCAAACTTTTTATTAGGCAAAGGTTAACCCTCTGGAGTGGGAGGTAGCTGAGTATCATTCTAATCTGCACTGACCTTCCCCTTCCACTCTGGTCAATCCTGTGGTGGTAACCAGCTGCAGTGAGGGCGTTTGAGAGAAAGAGAGAGCAGTGAGAGAAAGAGAGAGAGAGAGAGAGAGAGAGAGAGAGAGAGAGAGAGAGAGAGAGAGAGAGAGAGCAGTGAGAGGGACGTCAGGCTGCTACTGTGGTGTGGTGACCGAGCTTTGCATAGAAATCCTCAATGGTTGTAAACGTGTTAGAATGACTAATACGAATGTGTTCCAGTTGCCTTTTGTTGTGCATCACTGTTGCTGTTGCTACTTGTGGGATGGCTGCAGGGACAGGGGATAGAGTGGGGGGGGGGGCGGGGGGGGGGGTGAGTGGGATGGCTGGAGAGGCAGGGGGATGAGTGGGGGGACTTGTGGGATGGCTGGAGGGGGATGAGTGGGGGACTTGTGGGATGGCTGGAGGGGGATGAGTGGGGGGACTTGTGGGATGGCTGGAGGGGGATGAGTGGGGGGAGACTTGTGGATGGCTGGAGGGGATGAGTGGGGGGACTTGTGGGATGGCTGGAGGGGGATGAGTGGGGGGAGACTTGTGGGATGGCTGGAGGGGGATGAGTGGGGGGGAGACTTGTGGGATGGCTGGAGGGGGATGAGTGGGGGGACTTGTGGGATGGCTGGAGGGGGATGAGTGGGGGGACTTGTGGGATGGCTGGAGGGGATGAGTGGGGGGAGACTTGTGGGATGGCTGGAGGGGGATGAGTGGGGGGACTTGTGGGATGGCTGGAGGGGGATGAGTGGGGGGAGACTTGTGGGATGGCTGGAGGGGGATGAGTGGGGGGAGACTTGGTGGGATGGCTGGCGGGGGATGAGTGGGGGGACTTGTGGGATGGCTGGAGGGGATGAGTGGGGGACTTGTGGGATGGCTGTAGGGGGATGAGTGGGGGGACTTGTGGGATGGCTGTAGGGGATGAGTGGGGAGACTTGTGGGATGGCTGTAGGGGGATGAGTGGGGGGACTTGTGGGATGGCTGGAGGGGGACACGCGCACACTGTAATGGAGCGGCTCCGTCACGGACTGCGAGCAGCGCGCATACACACACGCACGCACACGCACACCACATACACACACCAAACACTCACCATTCCCTTCTGTTATTGTATTGAGAAAGTCAAAAACCAACCCCCCCCATCACTCATTTCCTTTACCGTCAGTAGCACCACCACGGGTGCAAACCTGGGAGTGCTTCATTCATTTCATATTACCATACATTCATACATATTATCATACATACATACATCATGTATACATATTATCATACATACATAGGCCTGCATTCATATTAGCATACATATTAGGAATATTGGAATCTATTTTTTTAAATGTATGCTACTATAATGTTATGTATGTATGTTTCTGTTTTGTTGTGTGTGTGTGACGTGGACCCCAGGAAGATTAGGTTGTTGCTGCGGTGATGACTAATGGGGATCCGTAATAAAGATAAAGATACATACCGCTGCTTGGCGGAACAAAACCTCATAACTCCAAAAAAAACCCAACTTTTCAGCAGATGAAAAAAAACGAACACAGATTTGAGGGCGAATAGAGTTACGAGGTTTAGACAGATGATTGGTTTTACTTTAATGCTTTCCCATTG
>NC_140178.1:14993506-15043478 GCF_963971535.1 Notolepis coatsorum
AAGAAACTGTTTCTAGAGAGAGAGGAGAGAGAGAAAGAGAGGAGAGAGAGATAGAGAGGAGAGAGAGATGAAGAAACTGTTCTAGAGAGAGAGGAGAGAGAGACAAGAGAGGAGAGAGAGATATAGAGAGGAGAGAGAGATGAAGAAACTGTTCTAGAGAGAGAGGAGAGAGAGAAAGAGAGAGAGAGAATAGAGAAAGAGAGAGCGAGGAGAGAGAGAGAGAGAAATTGCAAACACCAAAAGAGAGTTTGAAAACATGGCAAATAACGTAAAACTCCAATACCTATGGGTGAAGTACAACAATGTGCAAACACAGAAGCACGATGTGTGAGCTGTTGTGACAAGAAAAGGACATCCAACGGAATACAACCACGTTAAAGGCTGTCAATAACACAATATTTCTGCACTATCTGTACTGTACGGATCTGATCTCTGTTCTAGAGAGAGAGAGAGAGAGAGAGAGAGAGAGAGAGAGAGGAGAGAAAGAGAGAGAGGGAGAGAGAGAGGAATAAACTGTTTGAGAGAGAGGGAGAGAGAGAGAAATAAACTGTTCAAGAGAGAGAGAGAGAGAGGGGCGGCTACGTGGTGCAGTGGGCAAGGCGCTCATCACGAATACTGGAGACGCTGGGTTCGCCTGTTCGAGCCCAGCGCTCCACATTGCTTTCAGTTTAGCTGGTCGTCCGCACTAATACACATTGGCCGTATTAGGGGGTGGGAAACTGATGGGTGCGGATCGGGCGTTGTGGACAGCGACTCCTACAGGTCGGTTGGTGCGCCTGCTCAGTAGAATCAGGAAGCGATGGGGGCGGCGCCCCTCCAAAGCGCAGACCCCTGACGCTGAAAGATCGCACTGCGCAGGTGAAAAGATGCGACAGCTGCTACCTCGAGTATCGGAGGGGACTCGTGCTATGTATGACTTAGTCCACATTGCAGCCGGGCTTGTGGGAGGCAAGAAACAGCGTTCGAGACAGGGGAGGGTTGAATTGGATGATACGAAATTGGGATGGGAGAAAAATAGAAAATGGGAGAAAAAGTGGATAAAAAAAGAGAGAGAGAGAGAGGAACAAACTGTTCGAGAGATAGAGGGAGAGGAAGAAAGAAGGGCCCTTTGTTTGTGTGTGTATGGGTGTCAACGCAGTCTTATCAACAGTATGAATAGCGGGTGGATCTTATCTGTGACATCGTCTACACGTCTGGATAAAGGCCTCACATATTGTGCCCACCTCTGTTCTCCTCAGCGATGCACTGATACTATAAAAGGTGGCCAGACTATGAACTCGCACAGAATGTTTATGCAGTTCTCTTCCTTCCAGGACGGCTGCCTGTACAACATAGCAACCATTCCTTTGTGGGAGAGACAGTTGCTATGTGCAAAACAACGGTTGCTATGTATTGATTCATGAGAAATACAAAACCACAATCACTCAGTGTCTTATTACTGGATCTTGTGAATAATTCATAAGTAGAACAGCAATATCACGCTTTCCAGCGTTTTTCACCTCCTCCACCACTGCAACGGAAACTAGGCTTTTTTCTTTTTTGAAAGTGGTTACCGGTGGTTACGGGCAGCCATGCTGGAAGAAGGAGAACTACAGGAACATTCCATGCAAGGCCTATATTTGACGATTATATCAGCTTTAAAAAGTGGCTGAACTCCTCTATTTAAGTATAGTTGATTTGTTGATTTGGAATCTCTAAGTAAATGATATTTGAAATGATAATGAAACATTTGGAACCGACAGTAACTGATCATCCTCTGTATGGTCATCAACTACAGACATTGGGGGGGGGGGGGGGAGGAGAAAGAGAGAGAGAGAGAGAGAGAGAGAGAGAGGAGAGAGAGAGAGAGAGAGAGAGAGAGAGAGAGAGAGAGAGAGAGAGAGAGAGAGAGAGAGAGAAATTGCTTCAGTTTGAAACTACTGTAATATATTCTATGAATTTCATCATGAAATAAAAAAAAAAAGTGACTGAACTCTAATTAGTAAATTTGTTTCTCTGGCCGAACTAACCTTAACGTTATTAATCCTGCGGCCATACTTTATTTAAAAACAGCCAATCAAATCCCCATCAATGGAAAATTAACCCGGCCATACCCATGCTGATTGGTCCTTGTGCAAGACTAGAAAGCGGGGATCTTTGATTAAACACCTGCTATCAGAAGAATAGACAGTCAGAGTGACAAGCTACAGAAGATGGCCACAAACGATAGTACGAGTGATGAAGAGGACGAAACGGAACATTCCATTGCCCCGGAATTAAAAAATAACTTTTTTCAAGTGTGTTTTTAGCCAGATACTCTGACTTTTACTTGAGTACGATTTTGAGACGGTACCCATACTTTCACTTAAGTATAATTTCTGGGTACTTTTTACACCCCTGGCTTTTAGTAAGGTGCTCTTTTAGTAAGGTGCTTTCAATACTAGGCTTGGTTATCAACAAAGGAGAGCTGGTTCACTCTTTGTACATCCATGTTTATATTTGACTGTGCTTTTTATATTGTATTTTTATTGTCATAATGTGTAGTACTTTTTGCAGTACTATTTCTGTTTGTTAAATTGTTGTTTGTGCATCTTATGTTGTATTTACAGTACTTTTGTATTGCGCAGCACTTTGGTCAACCTCAGTTGTTTTTAAATCTGACCTTGAACTTTGCATGAAAGAAATTAAATAAAAAACATTCCTACTTAAAAACAGCCCAATCTTTTAAACCTTTATTTAACCAGGTAAAATGCTTGAGATCAAGGATCTCTTTTACGAGCAAGACCTGACCAAAATGGCAGCAATAAAAATAATAAACCAAGTAACAACACTGCCTCATTGTGTATAGGGACGACTGACCAAGGCGATCCCAGAGTCTCTGCGGTGGTAGGCAAGTGCTTATATTAGTCCACTGCGCTACACAGCCGCCCTCTGCCATAAGTAATATATTGACGTATTTACGAAAATCTACAATGTGTATGTATTCCAAATAAGTCATATATTTACGTATTTACAAATAAGTACATATTGTAGTGCCGAGAGATGGGAGTCGGAGACGGTAGCTCGAGTTAGAGCGAACAGCATTTATTCAGTACACAAATACAACATGCTACGGCTACGTTGCGTGCAGAAGACTGACCCGTGGTGGCAGTAAGTGCCACCTCCTATAATGTTCGGGCGGAACTCTTGTTCCTAACAATAGTTCCGTGGGTGAATTATGTACAATTAACAATCACTACACAAGCCCCCCCAGAATTCAACCATGGTCAAAATCTCCACGGCGGGGAGAGACAACGACCCGGCCGCGGCGTGAGCGGACAACCCGGGGCGCGGTGCAAGCGATTGTGCCCTCCACGGCGCCCGGGGGCATGAACCGGCCACGGTGAGTGCGGAAAGCCAGGGGCGGGGAGGTAGGGGCGGCGCAAGCGCCCGTGTCCTCCCCGACACCCGGGGGCACAGACGTCGACGAGGCCAACGGCGGCTCCGTCGTTGGCGGGTCCCGGGGTAGCGGCGGACGGCCTCGGCGGGGGGAGAGGGCCAGCTCTAAGGGCTGGGAAATGTCTACGTGGGCGGGTTCAACCTTGTGGTGGTTGTACCCCACCTCAAAGGCGAGCCTTCGCCAGTCCTCAGGGGCCTGTGGGCTAGGGTGTCCGGTGGACAGGTCACACAGCAGCGTCGGACCCGCGTGACCAATCGCGACGTCCTCCAGGCGTAGCCTGGAATCTGCAGTCCCGAGGGCCTGGATGTCGTGGTCGGAGGCCTGTTCCGAGCCCCTGTCGACGTAGTCGAGGTCCGGCTGTACAGCTCCGATGACGACGTTGGGCTTCTCGGCGACGTGTCTTGACTCAGAAAACGTGAGGGGTTCGTGGTCGGTGAAGGCTGTAAGAAGGCCGCCGTATGTCGCCTCATCGCGGACACATGCCAACGAAGCCCGTGTCTGTGCGTTTATTAGGCGGCCATGTCTAATGTCCACGAGGAGACCGTGTGCACCCAGGAAATCTGCCCCCAGTAGTGGGAACGAAATGTCGGCCGTGATGCAGTCCCACGTGAACCGCTGGCCCCCAAAACACAGTTCCACGGTCCTTGTACCGTAGGTGCGGATAGGGGTATCGTTGGCGGTCGTCAGGCGTGGACCTCTATCATCGCCGGCGATGTCCTCTTTTGTAGCTGGCAGGACGCTCCTCTGAGCTCCGGTGTCGCAGAGGAATTTGCAACCGGAGAGTGTGTCTCTAATGAAAAGCAGCCGGTTCGACATACCTGCGCTCACCGCTGCTACTGGGCGCAGGTGCCTGCGTTTATGCGTTATGCCGAAAGTGCAAGGGGAACGGCATCTTGTCGCCCTCGCGCCGAAACGTGCGTGGTAATAACACAGGCCTGCGGCCGCGCTGCTCCTGATCTTCCTCGCCCCTCCCCCCTGCGGCGTGTAACCGCATGTCGAGGCTATTAGCCCTGGGGCAAAGTGTCGAGTGGCCAGGTAGAAGCGGTCAGCCTCTTCTGCTAAAGCCCGGGGATCCGTAGCCGCTGTATTGGCAAGTGCCGTCTGCACGTGTGGCGGCATGTGCCTGAGAAACAGTTCGATAAACAGGAAATCAGGCCGTTCTGCACCCAGCAGGTTTAACATCATCTCCATGTGCTCCGAAGGCTTGCTGTCCCCCAAGCCCCGTAAAGCCAGCAAGCGTCGGGCCCGCTCTGACTGTGACAACTCGAATATTCTGAGTAGGTGCGTCTTAAACGCCTCATATTTATTCCGTGCAGGCGGAGCTGTTATGAAGCCTACCGTCCTCGCCGCTGTAGTGCTCCCGAGGCTCGAGACGACGTGGTAATACCTCGCGGCGTCGTCGTCAACCCCTCGTAGGGCGAACTGCGCCTCTGTTTGCGCGAACCACGCCGCCGCAGAATGCTCCCAAAACTCCGGCAATCGAATAATAACGGCATCGTTTGCCATGTCCGGTTCGGTCCCTGATACTTCAGCGAGACCAATGTCGGGGTCACCAGTGTAGTGCCGAGAGATGGGAGTCGGAGACGGTAGCTCGAGTTAGAGCGAACAGCATTTATTCAGTACACAAATACAACATGCTACGGCTACGTTGCGTGCAGAAGACTGACCCGTGGTGGCAGTAAGTGCCACCTCCTATAATGTTCGGGCGGAACTCTTGTTCCTAACAATAGTTCCGTGGGTGAATTATGTACAATTAACAATCACTACAATATATTACATATGAATAATTTTTTACCTTTAATGTTTTCAGAAAACATTTGAGCCGGGGAACAAACCCAAACCCGTCGCAATGTCAAAACGTGAGAGGTCTATCTCATCAAAATGTATGTAGACGTCTCACGTTTTTGAAATTGAGATGGTTGTGCATCTCACACATTTACAGTAATCTGTGTGATATTATACATAATTATGTAATAATGAATTAACCTGCTTTGGCTAAAAGTGTTCTATATTTAGCCGGACAATATTCTGGGCTATAGACCTGTTCGCTGTATACAAACATACCATGTTCTGGGCACCCAAGTGGCGACCCATGTAATGCGCTGCGTCGCGAAGCGGCCAACCCGGGTTCGATTCCCGGACACGGCGTCCTTTGCCGAATGTCTTCCCCCCGCTCTGTCTCCCATTCTTTCTCTCTCTCTACCGGACTGCCCGGTAGTACAAACAAAATAAAAATCTACCAAAAACATAATAAAAAAAAAAAGAAGAAAAACATACCGTGTTCGAGCCAATCAGCAATACCAACTGAGTCACGTGACTAAGTTGCCCACTACCTGCGCGAGCTGCTATGCTAAAAAAAAAGTACAACAGGGCTCTATGGAGAAACCATGGCACTGCCCTGACTAAAAGTTGTTTCAAACGAAAACGGCTGGATGTCATTTTGCCAAATCAGCATACTGCTGTGAGTGAGTCTTTCACCTTTTACATATCTAGCTTTGGCATGAATTGATTGTTTAGATATCGCTAGCACGGCTAACAAATGCAAATATATTGTAGTCTGCCCCGTCGATCTGACCAGGATTACATTCCTTTTGCCCCCTTGATGCGGGCGCACACTGAGTCTGACGTGGACAGCGAACAGGTCTATATGAGGGCTTAAGACATAGCCTCATTGAAATTGAAACGGGGTCTAACGCTCACTGGGATATATATATAAGACCCCCACCATTTCATCAAGGCTGCACATTACATCAGATCGACCTTCATATCATGTACGCTCCAAAGTAATTCTCGCTGGACCCGTGTCGTACAATCTGTCGGGAGCTGTTCACTTTCACGAAGACGGCGTCGCCTTTGAACGGGTGGAACACTCCGCCCAGGTAGCTGTTGGACTTGTCCCCGCCGGTCCTCCGGCTGTACCTCCTGGACTCCAGCAGGGTGATGTCGTTGCCGAGGTACCGCGGCGACGCCCGACAGACCAGGTGGCGGAAGGCGTCGCTCTCCGCGAAGAAGACCTTGGAGTAAACGTAGTAGTAGCCCTCTCTCTGGACCACCAGCTTTCCGTCTCTGTACTCCATCTGGTAGAGGAGAGGCCGTGCCTCCGTGCTCCACGACATGACCACCGCGTCTCCTCCGTGAGCCACGTCTCGACCGTCTGGGAGAGAAGACAAGAGACGGAACCCGTTTAGACGGATGTTTAAATAGTATTAACAGTGTATGAAGAAACAAATATCAGTTTGAACCTGATGAAAAGTAGCTGCCCATATTAAAATGAGATTCCAAAGGTGTGTGAAAACTACAGTATATTATATGATATCATTTTTACATATCTGTAGATACACTATCAATATCTGTACATATCCCTTACCTACTCTTAGTTACTACCGGTAGTTACTGTACGCTGCTGGCCAGTATGACTTACTACAATAGTGTCTTTATACCTGTATCACTGTACATAATCATACTACAACTCTGTACATACATCTGATTAGCACTATTACTCAGTAGTAATAATTTATATAATTTATACCCAGTTTAATCACCTGTACATTGTATATTACTTTTGCACTTTACAGTTACAGATTTGCACTCTGGTTGGATGCCTTATTTTTCGTTGTACTGTACTTGTGCTGTATGATGACGATACATTTTAATCGAATCTAATTATTTGGACTGATTCACGGAGTATGCCATAGTGTGTGTGTGTGTGTGTGTGTGTGGGGGGGGGGGTCTAACCGGTCAGATGTGCGAGGAGGGCAGGACGACAGGGTTGGGTCTCCTAGTCGGAGGGGCTATATGTTCCTGATCTGTGGTGGGAATATAAATTCTGGTTAGTAAACGGTAAATGGTGCATCTATATAGCAGCTTTTATCCAAAGCGTTTTACAATTTGTTCCTCACACTTTACCCATTCACTCACACATTCACACACCGACGGTGGAGGCGACCATGCAAGGTGCCGACCTGCTCATCGGGAGCAGTTAGGGGCTGTCTTTTCTTTTTTTTTAAACTTAAATTTTTTTTATTAAACATTTATAGACAAACAACACGACATATACAATAACCTCAACAACACTATTAAACAGACATAAATAATAAAGAAAAAATGTAATACCCAAAAGACGAAAAATAAAAAATACTGACTTAAGCAAATAAAAAACATAAAACAGTTGTCATACCTTAAACCAAAATAAAATTAGAAAACATTAAGTGTGTGACATGGGTTCAGAGACCCTCTTTGAACCTCTTTCCTCCTTTACCCTTCGCCCTCTTGTGGTGTATTTGGTTCTTCCTCTGTGATGTCGTTTTCGTTCCCCTTGTAATCCTCCCACTTACCCCATCTTTCTCCAAATTTCTCTTCCTGTAACCTCAGCATGTGTGTTATCCTCTCCATATCCTGTATCTCTTCCACTATTCCTACCCATTGTGCTATTGTCGGTGGGTCTTCCTTGTACCACAGTCTCGTTATTGCTTTTCTGGCCGCTATCAACATTATCTTTATTAAATATTTGTCCCCCCCTTGTATTCCCTCGTGTGTCAGGTCTCCTAAGTAAAGCACCAGTCCTGTTTGTGGTAGCCCGTATCCTAATATTCTGATCATTGCCTCCCCTATCTCCTCCCAATACCCCTTCAGCTTCTGACATCCCCAGAATATGTGTGTGTGATTTGCCCCCTCCTTCCCACACATCCTCCAGCATGCTCTTTGTGTTGGTGCATATTTTCCCTTCAGCTCTGGGGTTATAAAGAATCTGATTATGTTTTTCCATCCAAACTCTTTCCATATCCTCGATCCTGTTGTTGAGTGTTGTACCTCGCATATGTTCCCCCATTCCTTCCCTGTTATTTCTATCTCTAGCTCTCTCTCCCATTTCTCCCTTATGTAATCGGTCGTGTGTCCCTTGCTGTTCATTATAGCCCGGTATATTGCTGATATTACACTTCCTTGCCCCCCTTCGTATGCCCATACTATCATCTTTATTATTCCATTCTGTTCTTCGTCTTTGGCCCCCCTTATTTCTTTGTTGTAGTAGTCTCTAACCTGTAGATATCTGAAGTGGTCCCTGTTTTCTAGTCCAAATTTCTCCTTTAATTTTTGTAGTGTCTGCATTTCCCCCTTCTCTATCATTTTGCATATCGCTGTTGCCCCCCCCCCCCCCCCTCTCCCACCTTCTGAATCCATGGTCTAACCTCCCTGGTTTGAATCTCTTGTCATGTGCTACCCATCTCAGAACCCCTGACTGCTTCTCCAATTTGTGTGTTTTTACTACTCTGTTCCATATGGTCAAGGTGCATTTGGTGATTGGATCTAATAGTCCCTCTTTTTCTTTAAATAGTTCCCTATCTCCCACCAGAGCTTGTAGGGGCTAAGTGTCTTGCTTACTCAAGGACACTTCGACACGCTGCCCAGGAGGAGCGGGAATCGAACTGGGAACTCATTTTTATCTGAGGGAGAAAACTGAATAAATAACGTAACGTACCTTGGATGCTTTTCGAGGCAGCTGACACACCCTGCAGTGGGAGAAAGATGGATTACTTTTTGTGTATTATGTATGTATATTTGTGTGCGTATGTGTGCATGTGTGTGTGTCATGCCAACTGGGGCATAGCAGCGGTGTGGGAAGGTGTGAGCGCGGTGGTTTAAGATCTGAACACACACACCTGTCATAATTGCTATACGTGTTCAAATCAGAAGAGAACTCCACACTGCAAAAAAAAATCGACAAAAATAAGAAATAAAAACAAATGTGTGCTTGAAACAAGGAAAATAATCTGCCAGCAAATCTGGCTTGAAATAAGTAAAAATAAATATCTAGGGTTCTCTCTCCTGATTGGATAAAGTGGGAACGAGATACCAGACAATTTATTTTGTGTTTACTGCAGAGCGGAGGGACTGGGGAGACCCATGTTACTGACCAGACACTCAGTATCAGTGATGGCTGTCAGTGTTATGCCATAGCGGTAACCATACTGTAAAATAAAAAAAGACCAGACACAAAATGCAAAATGTTTACTTTTTTAAATGTAGGATTTAAATCAGAAGCTGTCTCAATACTCAGTATATCTTTATGTAGGCCTAGGATAAGATAAGATACGATATTATTTTATTCGGGCGTCATAACAGCATGGGGAGGGGGGGTACAGGTATGGGCAGGGTAATAGTAGAAAGACATAAATATAGGCAATAAAATTGTATCTAAAAAAATACGAGAAGAATAAACCATATAAACCATATAATTAATTCTGAATATAAAAATATGAGAATAATAAACAGTGTAAACAAAGGTGCAGATGAGGGTCTGTATGTCCTATCGGTTATATTATATGTTACAATAAATATAGGCAATAAAATATTTGAATCTGAATATGTACTATATTAGGTTAGATTAGATTAAAGTGTATTGTCATTATACAGCACAATTACAGTACAACAAAAGGGTGTCTGGCATCCAACCATAGTGCAAATGTAAACAGTAAAGTGCAAAAGCAATATACAATATACAGGTGGTTAAACTGGTTTACAAAATATAAAAAATTGGTACTACTGAGTCCACGGCTATGGTGTCCTCCGTGGACCTGTTGGGGCGATATGCAAATTGCAGGGGGTCCAGGTTGATGGGGAGGGAGGAACTAGCTTCTCAAAGCACTTCATGGCTATGGAGGTGAGAGCTACAGGGCGATAGTTACAGCGAAATATATTGACTTTTCCACGATATTCTAATTTATTGCGCTGCACCTGTATAACGGGATGTTATTCTATCATGTTGTGTAATGGTGTCCATCTCCCCTTCGGAAAACGTGTGAGTCTGAGTGCGTGAGAGAGAGAGAGAGAGAGAGAGAGAGAGAGAGAGAGAGAGAGAGAGAGAGAGAGAGAGAGAGAGAGAGAGAGAGAGAGAGAGAGTGTTAAGTGTTAAGAGAAACATCAAGAGAATACATTTGAAATGAGAAATTGGTGTTACAACAGAATGAGACATAGAGACAGACAAAGAGCTCAACCGACACAAAGTGGCCAACAACGGCAGGAAAAGGACGAGGGTTTACGAATGTGTGTCGCAGGACGGCTGACGCGCGGGAAAACCAAGTCGCTGGGCTCTCACTCACTCACCGGTTCTGGGTGGTAGAGGCGGTAGATGAAGGCTCTCACTCACTCACCGGTTCTGGGTGCACAGAGGCTCTCACTCACTCACCGGTTCTGGGTGCACAGAGGCTCTCACTCACTCACCGGTTCTGGGTGGTAGAGGCTCTCACTCACTCACCGGTTCTGGGTGGTAGAGGCTCTCACTCACTCACCGGTTCTGGGTGGTAGAGGCTCTCACTCACTCACCGGTTCTGGGTGGTAGAGGCTCTCACTCACTCACCGGTTCTGGGTGGTAGAGGCTCTCACTCACTCACCGGTTCTGGGTGCACAGAGGCTCTCACTCACTCACCGGTTCTGGGTGGTAGAGGCTCTCACTCACTCACCGGTTCTGGGTGCACAGAGGCTCTCACTCACTCACCGGTTCTGGGTGGTAGAGGCTCTCACTCACTCACCGGTTCTGGGTGGTAGAGGCGGCTCTCACTCACTCACCGGTTCTGGGTGGTAGAGGCTCTCACTCACTCACCGGTTCTGGGTGGTAGAGGCGGCTCTCACTCACTCACCGGTTCTGGGTGGTAGAGGCTCTCACTCACTCACCGGTTCTGGGTGGTAGAGGCTCTCACTCACTCACCGGTTCTGGGTGGTAGAGGCTCTCACTCACTCACCGGTTCTGGGTGGTAGAGGCTCTCACTCACTCACCGGTTCTGGGTGGTAGAGGCAGCTCTCACTCACTCACCGGTTCTGGGTGGTAGAGGCTCTCACTCACTCACTGGTTCTGGGTGGTAGAGGCTCTCACTCACTCACCGGTTCTGGGTGGTAGAGGCTCTCACTCACTCACCGGTTCTGGGTGCACAGAGGCTCTCACTCACTCACCGGTTCTGGGTGGTAGAGGCTCTCACTCACTCACTGGTTCTGGGTGGTAGAGGCTCTCACTCACTCACCGGTTCTGGGTGGTAGAGGCTCTCACTCACTCACCGGTTCTGGGTGGTAGAGGCTCTCACTCACTCACCGGTTCTGGGTGGTAGAGGCTCTCACTCACTCACTGGTTCTGGGTGGTAGAGGCTCTCACTCACTCACCGGTTCTGGGTGGTAGAGGCTCTCACTCACTCACCGGTTCTGGGTGGTAGAGGCTCTCACTCACTCACCGGTTCTGGGTGGTAGAGGCTCTCACTCACTCACCGGTTCTGGGTGGTAGAGGCGGCGGGAGATGAGAGACATCAACATCATGTGTCTCACAGAGACATGGCTCACGTCGGCGACTCCGGACAAAAGCGTATCTCCCTCGGATGCCTTCACAGTCTTACGTGCAGATCGTACCGCTGCCTCAGGAAAGACCATCGGCGGCGGGGTCTGCCTCCTCACGAACAATTCCTGGGTTAATCCCGAGGGGGTGCACGTTCTCTCAAACTCGTGTTCCCCGGAGATGGAACATCTTTCTATCCTGTGTCGTCCGTTTCACCTCCCGAGGGAGTTCACCGCGGTCATCATGACCGCCGTATATATTCCCCCACACGCGAATACGGGCAAAGCGCTGGGAGAACTACACGATTACCTCAACAGACACCAGATCAAACATCCAGACGCAGCGATGGTAGTGGCCTGCGATTTCAACCAGGCAAACCTGAAGAGAGTGATGCCGTCCTTTTTTCAGCACATCGCTTGCTCCACCAGAGGGAAAAACACACTCGACCACTGTTATTCCCCGTTCAGAGCCGGCTACAAAGCAGTAGCCGCTCCGCCATTAACGGGGTCCACAAGCTCAAGCGACCACGACTCCATCTTGCTATTTCCGGCATATCAACAGAGATCACGTGACGCCGTCGTGTCACGTGAGACAAAGAAGTGGACCGACGAATCAGAGGCCACGCTCCAGGACGTGTTTACAGACACAGATTGGGATATGTTCAAAGGAAGCGCCAGTGATGTCAGCGAGCTCGCAGACACAGTGGTGAGCTACATTACAACAATAGCCGATGGTATTGTCCCCAGAAAAACGGTGCGGATTTTCCCAAACCAGAAACCGTGGGTGGATAGCACTATTAGAGCAGCTCTGAACTCTCGTACCACCGCCTACAACCTGGGTAGAGAGTCAGGAAACATGGAGGAGTATAAGGCTTCAGTCTATACTCTACGCAAGGCTGTTAAACTTGCTAAGAGGACATATGCTGACAAACTGGAGACACAAATGGCACAAAACGACACAAGAGGATTATGGCAGGGACTGAAGACAATAACTGACTATAAAGTCAGCGCCCCCTCAATGGGGAGCGACGACGCCTCCCTCGCGGACAAGCTCAACATCTTCTACGCTCGGTTTGGTGTAGACAGTGGCGCTGCTGGCTCTCCGGCTAGTGACGTCACTGGCGCGCCGGCTGTTGTGGAGGGGGGGGGGGGGGGCAACCGCGGGGGGGCGGGGACGCTCTCTCGTTGTCGGAACACAGTGTGAGAAGAGCATTTATGCAGGTGAACACCAGGAAGGCTGCTGGCCCAGATGGCATAACAGGACGCATACTCAAGTCCTGTGCCAACCAGCTGGCCCCAGTGTTCACCGCCATATTTAATCAATCCCTGGCGGAGTCAGTGGTCCCTGCCTGCTTCAAGATGTCTACCATCATCCCTGTACCGAAGAAACCCTCCCCAACATGTCCAAATGACTACAGACCGGTGGCACTCACCTCTGTGGTCATGAAATGTTTCGAGAGGCTGGTCAAGGACCACATTTGTGCCTCCCTCCCCAGTGATATGGACCCTATGCAATTTGCATACAGGACAAACAGGTCCACCGACGACGCGGTCTTCCAGGTACTGCACAGCACCCTCTCGCACCTTGACCGTCAGAAGGGGGGCTATGTGAGACTGTTGTTCATTGACTACAGCTCAGCGTTCAACACCATAGTCCCCACCAGACTGGTGGACAAGCTGATCGAGCTAGGTCTGAGCTCCGCCCTGAGCGCCTGGGTACTGGACTTTCTGAGCGAAAGACCCCAGGCGGTCAGGGTGGGGGGTCAGACCTCCAACACCATCACCCTGAGCATCGGGTCCCCCCAGGGCTGTGTTCTGAGCCCCCTGCTGTACTCACTCTACACACACGATTGTGTGGCCAAGTTCAGCTCCAACTCCATAGTGAAGTTCGCAGACGACACAGTGGTGGTGGGGCTGATCTCGGACAACGACGAGAAGGCCTACCGGGAGGAGGTTGAGGTACTGGAACGCTGGTGCCAGGACAACAGCCTGCTCCTGAACATTGGTAAAACCAAGGAGCTGATCGTGGATTATAGGAGAGGACAGCAGGAGACGCACACACCACTGATGATTAACGGGGCTACAGTGGACAGGGTGAGCAGCTTTAAGTACCTGGGGGTCCACATCTCAGAGGACCTGACATGGTCAACACACATAGACACAGTAGTAAAGAAGGCGAAACAGCGCCTCTACCACCTGAGACAGTTAAGGAAGTTCAGAGTATCGGGGAAGATACTCCAGTCCTTCTACTCAGGAGCTGTAGAGAGCATCCTGACCGGAAACATCACTGCCTGGTATGGAAACAGCACGGCACAGGACAAGAAGGCCCTACAGAGAGTGGTGCGCTCAGCCGAGCGTACCACGGGTATTGCACTACCCCCCCTGCAGGTTCTATACAACAAGAGGTGCAAATCCAGAGCCTGCAGGATAATGAAAGACCCTCACCACCCCAATAACAGCCTGTTTCAGCTGCTGAGGTCAGGCAGACGCCTGCGAACCCCAGCTACTAGGACAGAGCGGCTTAGGCTCAGCTTCTTCCCCCAGGCCATCAGAGCCATGAACAATGAACATTGAGTGCTCAGAACATTGAACTATCCACACACAAGCACACATGAACGCACACACGACATGCACGCTGTGCACGCTCACACACGAGCAGCCACATAACACTTTAACATGAGCGGGCACACACTCATGTCGCACACACGCACACTTATGGCCAAAGGAAAGGACACTTTAAATTAGAATAACAGGAACAGTGTATTGCACTACCAAAGCTAACTAGCATGTCCCATATGCTCTGTAAATAACTATGTACAGATACCGAGATGTCACTCCATGTTACCTGTTACCTGTTTACTGCAAAATGTTGTTTTTTCATTTTTTGATTCTATTATATGTTGTACCACTGTATTGCACATCGTTGCGGGCAAGACCACCCGCATTTCATTGTATACCTGTATGCTGTGACAATTAAAACTCTTGACTTGACTTGACTTGACTAGATGAAGCACGCTTCTACGGTCATGCCGCCCAGCGCCAGACCCACCAGCAGGAACAGCAAGGTCCACCAGCTGGGCCACCCCGATCCCCCGCCGAGGCGGGCTAGGCCTGGGGGGCGCCGGAGGAGGGTAGACCGCGTGGCTGTCCACCACAAACACAGAGGGATAAGGGGGCGCGCCGGGCTGTGCCATGACGTCCTCTAAAGTCTTCTCTCTCACTCCTCGACCCGGGCTGCGGTGTCAAAACAAGTAACGGTCCTCGAGGGGGGTGAGACGGCAACAACTGTGGACCCCCTGTGTGCTCGACGGTGTCTCGACGTGGAGGGAAAGACTTCCTGTCGAGCGAGGACCCCACAGAGACAGTAGAGGGGGGGAGGGGGGGTTCGAGTCAAGGCGGTTTGAGAGACAAGATGTAGAGATCCAGAAGAGATGTCTCACCAGAGATGTCTCACCAGATAAACCAACAGGCAGCCTGGGAGACAGACACCTGTCCTCCAAAACACACCTGAGTGGACGGACGAGGGAGAGGTGTGTCACCCCAGATAGTCAGAAGATGCAGATGAGCATTATGGAGAGTGACCATCATGCACAGTGCATTTCAAACCATCTGTGCCGCCCCCCCCCCCCCCCCCCCCCCCCCATGTTGCAATTTCACACTTCACACTTCTCTCTCTCTCTCTCTCTCTCTCTCTCTCTCTCTCTCTCTCTCTCTCTCTCTCTCTCTCTCTCTCTCTCTCTCTGTCTCTCTCTCTCTTTGTCTCTCTCTCTTTCTCTTTGTCTCTCTCCCCCTCTCTTTATCTTTCTCTCTCTCTCTCTCTTTGTCTCTCTCCCTCTCTCTTTGTCTTTCTCTCTCTCTCTCTTTGTCTTTCTCTCTCTCTTTGTCTCTCCATCTCTCTCTCTCTCTCTCTCTCTCTCTCTCTCTCTCTCAGCAGAAGCTCGACAGTGGCAGACAGAGAGATCAATGACATAACCCCTATGGTGCACGGAAATCTATCATTTCATTACAGTTTTTCTTTTGTTCCCTTCTTGTCATACGAGATATTTTCTCTCTGCGTTCGCTGTCGGTGTCAGGAACTGGTCAGATGTGCGCTCGCAGCAGAGAGCACATGTATTCATAGATCGAGCGGGGCACAGAAAACGAGAATGTGTGTCACAATAATGCAAACAGAGCGTTTGTCGACAGCCCATCGACACGTTGTAGGCCTGCAGGTTTAACCACGCCGGAACGGAACCACTACAACCCGAGCCTGATGGGAGCCGTTCAATCGTTCACTGCATTCAATGAATAAAAGCACATGTTGATTTAGTTGAAGAGATAGAAATGATTGGTTGCCTTTGGAGAGGTAGAGGAGGAAATCAAGAGTCTAAAACATATAGGTTATTATTCAATCTCTGGCAAATTACCGGCTCAAAATAGTTGCGCTCACTCTTGAAGGAAGTGTCAGGGCTTGTGCATCCAAGTCGAGTCGAGTCGCTTTTATTCATAGAGCAGATTTAAAAACAACAGGAGTTATTTATAATAATGATAATAATAATAAACTGTATTTGTATAGCACCTTTCATACAAGAATTGCAGCTCAAAGTGCCTCACAGCAGCAAAAAAGACAGGCATACAAAATTGGCAGAAAATGAGCACAAAATGTACAAAGAAAGTAGACATAAAATAAGTATAAAATAGATAGCAGCATAATAGACAAAGTCAAAGTAAGGCATATAACATCAAATCACATAGGGCTAGATCCACAAAGAATGCATTGCACGGAGCAAGTTGTCCCCTTACTAACAATTCATTATGAATTGAAAATGGGGGACCCTGATGTAAACAAGACGAAAGTCTTTCTCTGGTCTGCATCCCCTTAACAATTGTGTGTGTGTTGAGCCGTACTGTATTGTACCCATTCTGCAATCTGTTAATAAAACTTTCATTCAATCAATCAATCTGCACGGTGATTGATTGAATGCAAATTTTATTAACAGATTGCAGAATGGGTACAATACAGTACGGCTCAACACACACAATTGTTAAGGGGATGCAGACCAGAGAAAGACATTCGTCTTGTTTACATTTTCAATTCATGATGAATTGTAAGTAAGGGTGCAAATTGCTCCGTGCAATCCATTCTTTGTGGATCTAGCCCATAGTTTTTCATATTAGGATCTAACATCCCAATAGGCCTCCTTGTTTATGGTTTGATTATCACTGATACACATCCTTTCAACTTTAGCTTTTGTGATTTATTATGATCACATGGACATGAACCCACTTTAGCTTTTGTGATTTGTAATCACAGGGACTCGAACCCACAAGAGTAATTTTTTTACTCTATTATTGCATAACAAAAAATCCCTACAGTATGTACTGTTTTGACACCAAGAGGAGCCCTGGAGGCCACACCCCCTGGAGGCCACACCCCTCAGTATGGGATGTACTCCCCTGGAGGCCACACCCCCTGGAGGCCACACCCCTCAGTACGGGATATACTCCCCTGGAGGCCACACCCCCTGGAGGCCACACCCCTCAGTACAGGATGTACTCCCCTGGAGGCCACACCCCTCAGTACGGGATATACTCCCCTGGAGGCCACACCCCTCAGTATGGGATATACTCCCCTGGAGGCCACACCCCTCAGTACGGGATATACTCCCCTGGAGGCCACACCCCTCAGTACAGGATATACTCCCCTGGAGGCCACACCCCTCAGTACGGGATGTACTCCCCTGGAGGCCACACCCCCTGGAGGCCACACCCCTCAGTACGGGATATACTCCCCTGGAGGCCACACCCCTCAGTACGGGATATACTCCCCTGGAGGCCACACCCCTCAGTACAGGATATACTCCCCTGGAGGCCACACCCCTCAGTACGGGATATACTCCCCTGGAGGCCACACCCCTCAGTACGGGATATACTCCCCTGGAGGCCACACCACTCAGTACAGGATATACTCCCCTGGAGGCCACACCCCTCAGTACAGGATGTACTCCCCTGGAGGCCACACCCCCTGGAGGCCACACCCCTCAGTACGGGATGTACTCCAGCCGTCGCCGGTAGGTATGTTACCGCAAGCTTGGGTGTGCAGTGCAGTAAATAGTTAGTCAAATAGAATAGACAATAAATCAATAAAATAAAATAGCCCTCATTTACAATACAATAATCACAGTGTTGATGTAATGAGTCTACTTACAGTGTATAAGAGGTAGTAGTAAAATAAGATTAGCATAGAACTGACACATGAATTTGACAGGAAGTGCATAGAAATAGGCAGACACATGAATTTAACAGGAAGTGCATACAAATAGGCAGAATAACGCGCCTCGCCTGATGCGCTCGTGATAATAAACGGAGATTTTAATAACTGTACATTGTCCACCACTCTGCCGTCCTTCAAGCAGTTTGTTAAGTGCCCTACGTGGGGTGATCAAACACTCGATTTGTTCTGAATCTACACAAACGTTAAGAAGAGCTACGTTACAAAGCGGCTCCCCCCTCTTGGACAATCTGATCATCATCTGTTATCTGTGATGCCTAGCTATTCTCCTGTTATCCAGAGACAGCCTATTAAGTCAAAAACTGTGCGTGTGTGGTCTGATGACGCTTGTGATAAATTACAGGGAGCTTTGAATGTACTGACTGGTCTGTATTTTTAGACGACGATGATCTTGACCTGGACAGTAAAGCTGATAGTCACCGCTTATATTTCTGTTTTGATGATGTCATCCCCTGTAAAATAATTAAAACTTTCCCCAATGATAAACTTTCCCCAATGTCTAGGGAGGTGAAAGCTGCAATTAACCGAAAGAAGAGGGCATTTCTCAGTGGTGATAGAGATATGATTAAACATGCTCAAAAGGAGCTGAAAGCTAAAATAAAACAAGCACAACTTAAATATGAAGATAGGGTAGAAAGACAAATGTCCAAAACCAATACAGGCCTTTGGAAAGGCATTAAATCGATCACTGATTGGAACAACAATTCCAGTTGTCTGGGCTCTGAGATTGATGTCAGCCTAGTCCTGAGGACAGTTGTCCCCCTATTGTTATCTCTACTGAAGAGGTTCATCAGGAATTTAAGCGCATAAAGGTAAACAAGGGCCCCGGGCCTGATGGTATTTATCCACGCACCCTCAAGGTCTGTGCTGACCAGTTGTGCCATGTTTTTCTCTTTTCTTGAGAGGCTCTCCTCTTCTTACTGTGTTGTGTATCTTGTATTGTATCATGTAATTGTTTCTTTCATGTTTGTATATTTGTATTCGCTCTGGTGGCAAACCATGTTTCCCCTCTGGGATTAAGAAATAAACCATACCATACCATACCAATAAAAAGAGTGCAGCCAAAATACTGATAATTTGTGTCTTAACATTTGAAGAGTTGGCCTCCTTGATATCTCATTTAAATGCTTGAGCAAAGAGCTGTCTTTTGAAGATATTTAGCGAGTTCCTAGGGGTACCGGGCCAAGATTTATTCAAAAAGTGATGTTGTGTTTCTTTTTCAAATGTAGCCAAGAGTAAAGACCCTAACCCTGTCAAAACAGCAGTCAAAGTGTATATTTTCAGCACTACATTTGTTTAGCAATGATTTTAAGTAGGGATGCTCGATATTGGCTTTTTTACCGATACCGATATTCCGATATTGTCCAACTCTTAATTTCCGATACCGATATCAACCGATATCAACCGATACCGATATATGCAGGGATTCCCCCCCCAAAAAACTGAATAATTTAACTAATTACTAATTACTAAAACTAATTACTAAAGTAACTAATAATTGCACTGGATATATATATAACAAATATTGTTATTGTTTATTTCTTTTTTTAAACCGATACCGATATTTTCCGATATCACATTTTACTGCCGATATCGGCCGATAATATCGGTCGGCCGATAATATCGGACATCCCTAATTTTAAGTGTTATATATTAGCAAAATATGAGCTTATAAAGAATCTCCGCGCATTGCATCGAAAATCGGATGATTTGGACGCAATTTTGAACAGGAAGAAATCGTTGTAGTCCAAGGAAAGAGGAGACCCAGGGCTTTTGATGGACATCTAAATTTCATAAGACTACACTACCCAGCTCACACCGCCGACAAAGGAAGGCAAACAATGATTTTCAAACAAACATTGACTGGAATGTCGTGTTTATATCTCACGGCCTCACGGGTCAAACAAACCTCAACGTTATTGCCATAAAATAGAACGTATATTGTTTATTTACCTTTCTGTGAACATCTGAGAAAAAAACGTGACTCAATCCGGGAATTTTTGTTGCCATTATCCAAAAGTAGATATTTAGCGAGTTGGCTTCCCTGATGTTTTTGGGCAGTTTTTTCTATAGGTTTGGGGCGTAGTTGCATCACCGATCTTCTTTTGACTGTTTTTTGGTTTTGGTTAGCAGTCGGGCTTCAGAGTTTTGGATCCCCAGGCCATCAGGCTGCTAAACGAACAATGAATGAACACTACACAACAACAACCACCAAACACACATAGCACACACATCCACACGCACACACTCACTTTAAACAAACACACTGTAGCACCCACTACACACACTTTATAGCACACACCCACTTTAAACAAACACACTGTAGCACCCACTCCCCACACTTTATATTTATGGATGAAGGATTGCACTACAACTCGTACACCTTACTGTAAATTGTACCTAAAATTGTACCTCATCCCATTTCTGCTTTGCACTAGATAGTACTGTACATTAGTACACTGCATAGTTGTGTATTGTATATTATATGGTAACTCAGAACATTGTACATATGTCTATACCGAACAACTGTGACCTCATTTTCTTCTTCTAAATTCATGCTATATTATGTTATTATGTTATTTGATACTATCTTGTCTAGCACAGTCTCTGGAGCGTAACAGTAAGAAGCATTTTGTATGAAAGTATTCTGTACTTCTGTATGACAACTATTAAAGAACTTGAACTTGAACTTGAACTGGATAAGCTGAAGCGTCTTGTGGTTTTCTTAGGGAGACCTGTGAAAAGTGCATTACAGTAGTCTAACCGGCTAGATATGAATGCATGAAATCGTTCTCAAGTTGAGCCAAAGTGCTTTCCAGTCATTACGATACAATACATTGCAATAACAGAAACAAAAACAGTCAATGGTCTCTAACTACACACCCTCTCAAACCCCTACCCTTTACATCTTCTGGCCGCCTCAGACCCACTCCTATCCGAGCTCCGGGAGGGTCATCAAAGAGAAGCCGCCTATTCTCAGCCATCGCTCCACAATGGTGGAACGAACTTCCCACCACAATCAGGACAATTTCCGCGTCGACTAAAAACACACTTCTTCAATCAATATCTGAAATGAAGAAATGTAATGTAATACAATTTAAGAAATAACCTTTGTACTGTATTTTATGTAATAAAATGTAATAAATAACCTTTGTACTGTCTTTTACTATCATGCACTTTGCTACAAAATAGTCTCTCTTGCCTATATTACTACCTACTATGCTAATATGTCTTTACTATATGCACTCAAGACTGTAGCACTGAAGTTCAACACTGTTTGACCCGCATTTCACTGTATGCCCATGGTATGTGACAAATAAACCTCTTGAATCTTGAATCTTGATTCCATCATAATCTGTAAATGTTTTAATTGATTGTACAAATGTTTTATGATTGCACCTATTGTATATTGTATTGTTTATTGTATTTACCATGTATTTTTTTTAAGTTTGTATGCTCAACATCATTGTAAATGAGGTGCGTGTCCTCAATGATTTTTCAAGTTGAAATAAAGATTGAATGAATAGCATGTGACGACAAAACAGTATGAAGCCAATAGTACTGAGTACAGTACAGATATACAATAAAATAAGATAAATGCAAGAACAGCAAGAAGGGGGAAAAGGTGGGTCTTTAGGGGGGAGACTGTTAGTGTTCCAGAGTCTGGGGGGAGCAACAGAAAAGGCCCTGTCTCCTCTGGTTACCCTTTTCAACCTAAGCCTGAAACAGTCCGCCTGGGTATATGTGGTTGTTATTGCTGTGTAATTGTCAGAGAATGTGCTGTGAGTAAGTGCTTTTCACCCTTTTTTCAGAACTACTTCAGCTTTTCAATATCTGTTATTGTTTTAACCAGGGGTGTAAAGTACTTGAGTAATTGTACTTTGTTACAATACTTAAGTACTGTTTTGGGGGATTTGTACTTTACTCAAGTATTATTAGGTTTGAAAACAAACATACTTTTTACTCCTTACATTTAAAATGCAGACCTACAAAGTACAAATCTCGCAGGTCCAACCATTTTAATTAGTATATTTGTTTCTCTGGCCGAACTAACGTTAACGTTATTAATCCTGCGGCCGCTCTTTATTTACAAACAGCCAATCAAATCCCCATCAATGGAAAATGAACCCGCCCATACCCATGCTGATTGGTCCTTGTGCAAGACTAGAAAGTGGGGGTCTTTGATTAGACACTTGCTATCGGAAGAATAGACAGTCAGAAAAAATGTTTTTACTTTAACTTTTTAGTACTTTTACTCAAGTGTGTTTTAGCCAGATACTCTGACTTTTACTTGCAGATTTTGAGACAATACCCATACTTTCACTTAAGTATAATTTCTGGGTACTTTTTACACCCTTAAAAGATTTATGAGACGCGGTGTAAAGAAACTAAGTATTTTTACTCAAGTACTGTACCTAAGTACAATTTCAAGCTATACTTGTACTTTACGTGAGTATTTTCATTTTAGGGAACTGTATACTTTTACTCTCCACTACATTTCAAAATAAATATTGTGCTTTTTACTCCACTACATGTATCTGAAGCCAATAAGCCATCAGTTACTAGTTACTTTGAAGAAAAAGATTTTGCATAGAAAACGTGGCAAAGATGAATGAAGATTGTATACTTTCACATTTGAAGCCTTTCGACTTCAAGAGGACGTAATCAGAGCAGCATCACTGAACCACATACCATTTTAACATAACCTTTAATCAGAGCAGCATAACTGGACCACACACCACTTTAACATAACCTTTAATCAGAGCAGCATAACTGGACCACACACCACTTTAACATCAGCTTTAATCAGAGCAGCATAACTGGACCACATACCACTTTAACATGACCTTTAATCAGAGCAACATAACTGGACCACACACCACTTTAACATAACCTTTAATCAGAGCAGCATAACTGGACCACACACCACTTTAACATCAGCTTTAATCAGAGCAACATAGCTGGACCACATACCACTTTAACATCAGCTTTAATCAGAGCAGCATAGCTGGACCACATACCACTTTAACATAACCTTTAATCAGAGCAGCATAGCTGGACCACATACCACTTTAACATAACCTTTAATCAGAGCAGCATAGCTGGACCACATACCACTTTAACACAACCTATAGAGGTCAATGGATCGAGGATAGAACGCTCCCAAGCACTGGAACACACAAACATCAACATGTCGAATGCATACTGTACTTTTACTTTAGATACATTCAATGTACTGTATGTACATTCAATACCAAAACACTTCTCTACTTTTACTTAAGTCGAATTTGAATTTGAGTACTTCTACCAGAGTACTCATTTATCTCGGTATTCCTACTTTTACTTAAGTAAAGGAACTGTGTACAGTACTTCTTCCACCACTGGGTTTGAGACGTGAGGAGCTGTTGTGAGGATGACCTCGGTGACCCGACCTGGGAGCAGAATAAGGGGTCAAGGGTCAATAGGTCGTGAGGCAGACCTCGGTGAAAGATAACTGACAAGGTAATGATTATAAACAGAGGTGAAGCAACACGTCAAGAGATGTGGAAACCACCCAAATAACAAATCCTATAACAAATACTATCATAGTGTCTTTATACCTGTATCTGTATCACTGTACATATTAATACTACAACTCTGTACATACATCTGATTATCACTATTACTCAGATTTGTATTCTTACCATATACAGGTATACAGTTTATATCCACATCTGTATACATACCTGCATATAATAATATTTACATATCAGTAGATACTATATCTATATCTGTACATATATCTAATTACCTACTCATACTAGTTATGCTGCTGGCCAGTATGACTTACTACCAAAGTCTCTTTATACCTGTATCACTGTACATATTAATACTACAACTCTGTACATACATCTGATTAGCAAACTCAGTAGTACTAATCTTTGAGATGCCTAATGTAAGGTGCTATAAGCTAGCGTATATTACTATCACACTTTACTGTTACATTTTCACTGTGTGGTTGGATGCCAAACTTCTTTTAGTTATACTGTACTTGTGCTGTAGTATGATGACAATATGAATGTAATCTGATGGGCCTGGACTAAAAAATCACTGGTTTTAATGCTGTTCAAACAACCAGCTGACTTGTTGGCTGACGTGATCTAAGTAATCCCACAAAATAAGTACAGATTTGTAGTATTAATAATATACAGTATGTACAGTGATACAGGTATAAAGACATGGTAATACTAATAACTCATACTGGCCAGCAGTGTAACTAGTGTAGGAAATCCACTGTGACATGTTTCTTTTTTTTCTTTTAACATAGCGCCCCCTACAGCAATATCTAAGTACATGTATCCAATCTCTTATTGGATACATTATACCGGAGAGAACAGGACAGAGCATAGGAAGAAGACAATACATTGAGTTACAGTAAGGGCAAGGATATCAGCTAATTGCTGCATAATGTATGACATAGGCTTAAAGCTAATGAATGTGACCAGAATGACACCAGATCAACTAAGTAAATAACAGTCTCTCTAGTGTTGCTGTTTTGCATAGCGCCTGCCTGTAACGTAGCGTTATTGGTCGGACCTAACTCAATTCAACTTTGATCAAGAGAGCAAGTGTCGCTTCTCCAGCTGCGGAGATGTGAGAGAATATTAGCTTATTAAAGCGATTTAATAACTCAAGCAGAG
Organism: Notolepis coatsorum; assembly: GCF_963971535.1. Taxonomy (NCBI): domain Eukaryota; kingdom Metazoa; phylum Chordata; class Actinopteri; order Aulopiformes; family Paralepididae; genus Notolepis; species Notolepis coatsorum. Next base: position 15,018,189 of record NC_140178.1, read on the forward strand.
GAGACACAGAGTCGCTTTAGGCTTGAGTTGAACGTTTCCGTTTCAACAATGCATTACAATTCGATAGTGCTAGGTGTCTCTGCGAAACTCTATTGGCTGGCATGCCTTGTTGCGTTGTTGTCTGTGGACTTGACTTTGGGCTTGGGACAGAGAAGAGATACTGAATTCACATTTATAGTACCTGCTGGCAGGACAGAATGTTTTTTCCAAACCACTGTGAGGAATTTGACCATGGAAATAGAATTCCAGGTAAATATGCCTGCCTGTCTGTCTGTGTCTGCCCCCCCCTCTCTCTCTCTCTCTCTCTCTCTCTCTCTCTCTCTCTCTCTCTCTCTCTCTCTCTCTCTCTCTCTCTCTCTCTCTCTCTCTCTCTCTCTCTCTCTCTAAATATATATACATACACATACTACAGCAATCTTGTATTTCTATACTTGTGAAGACTATAACTAAATTATATCGACTACATTTCCTAACCCCTTACCCTAACCTTAACCCTCAACTAACATTTAACGCTTGCCCTAAACTTATATAATATAATACATAATAATATAACTTAACCCCTAACTCTGAACCTTAAACCTAACATGGCCGATATATGAAAGTGAGGCTGGCCAAAATGTCCTCACTGTAACATATCTTTACTGTATATCTGTACATTATATAGTTTCTCTACATGTGGTCCTCATACGGATAGTAGTACAAGAGCGTGCACACACACACACACACACACTGTAATAACCTAAGGTTATACAGACAATTATTGAACAAACAGCCACCGAACATGAAGGAGTGGACTTTAATCTGACCGTACAGATAACACACACCATAGTACTTCCTTATTCGGTTCCTTTCATGAAGCTTAAGTCAACCATCACGTCTATGACGTTTTCATCGCTGTAGTAACAGGCCTACCCTAGTTCTCATGCATAAACTGTACACCGGTACCCTCTGGCTGACACATGCTTGTGTGGCGTGATGTCAGTCATCATGTCACACTGCCCTGCTGCGTGACACACCTCCCTGGGCTCTGTGCGGTCAGATGGGAGTCCAGCTGGAGGTTATCGGGGCGTCCACTTGAGAGTTGGAGAGCTGATTGTTGCTGAATGCCTGTAGGGAAGGCGTGAGGGGTCTTGACCAGTGCTCTGACAGTGCCAGGGGCTCATTCTCTGCCTTTGTTGACTGAACATTGAGACCACAGTAATGGTGGTCTGAAGCTGGCTGTAATGCTGTATACATACATACACATATATTATATTTTTACAGCATATATATATAATATATCCATATCTGTCTGAATTTACTTGCTTATAATTATTCTATATACCTACATATACACCTGCATATAAATCTGTATGATAGCATGTACAATAATGCTGTATATACCGTGTATATATAATATATATACATTTGAATATGGAAATCGGAGTTGCATCCAACCCGTACAACCCGATAAACCCTCTGTGTTGTGAGCTGCGTCTCTAGAATCAAAATGTACTGGTGGTTATGTGAGGAAACTACTGCAGCAGCAGGCAGGGGTGCAGTCGTAAATCGTAATATGGGCGAAGGCCAAACGCCCACGCAAGCGCGCTCCCGCACACGCGCGCGCGTGCACGCGCATACATGTTCCCTCTGTTGCGCACAAAACAGATGATACACCTTGTCTCATCCTTCCAGTGAAGTCGGGAGATCAAGCAACCCCCCACCACACCTACAGGGCTTGTATTTGGTTGTCGGTATCCTATTATTATGCAAAGTCTAGGTGATAAGTGGCGCGACGAGTCATTTTATCACCTAGACTTTGCATAATAATAGGATGCGCGCACTTCGGCCTCAGTGACGAAGGCCAAACGCCGTTTGACCGCGTTTGCCCAGCACTGTCTGCACCCCTGGCAGCAGGTCAAATCAACTGATGCGGAGCATCATGTGTGTGTTATCAGGTGATGGCAGGGTCAGGCGTGTGTATTGAGCTGTACTGTATTGTACCCATCCTGAAATCTGTTAATAAAATGTTCAATCAATCAATCAAGGCCTGGATGTGTTACTGTATGGTACCAGTGTTGTTTTATTGCAACACTACACTACTATCATCACCGACATCTAAGAAGGGAGATCCCCCCTTGAACAGGCCTTCTAAAGTCTCTCTCCTCCACATTGCCTGTGGTGCATTTTTTCCTATTGCTAGGTTTTAGTGAGTTTTTCCTTACCTTCGCGTGGGTGGGGTACGTCTGGGAGTGTTGCATTCATTTATTAAAAAAAAATTCGACTTGGTGTTTTTGTTTTGTTCTTGATTTATTGTGATGTTTCTTCTTGACTTGTGGCCGGCCCATGGGGACATTAACGTGTGTTGTCGGCCGGGCCTTACAAATAGATTTGATTTGATTTGTGTGTCTATTATCAGGTGATAGCAGGGTCAGGCCTGGATGTGGGCTTCGCCCTCGTCTCTCCCAGTGGACAGCTGCTTGTGTCAGACTTCAGGAGGTCTGATGGTATCCACACGTGAGTTCCCCCGATGCAAACACCCACTGTCCTGTTTTTTTTTTATGGTAAATGGACTGCATTTATATAACGCTTTTTCAAGGCTTCTGACCACTCTATGACTCGCGTTCACAAATTAGTCACACACACGCACACACACACACACACACTGACGGCGAAGGCAGCCATGCAAGGCGCTGACTGTTTACATGTTCTTTTCTGTGAAGAACATGTAAACAAAGACATTTTCATTGAGTGCTGACCGTGCCCCCCCCCCCCCCCGCCCCCACACACACACACACAGTATATTACTGTACATATGTGGTGTTGGGGAAGAAAGTGTGGAGATTTATTTGTAGGTGAACATATAGTAAATGTGGTAAATATGAAACTACAAGTTTCACTGTGAACCTTCACTGTCTGCATCCACCTTGTTTCGTTCATATTTTTTCAAGATACACATGATTTATTCCATTCATGTCTTGATTATATTGGATTTAAAAAAAAATCGTCACATTTTATCACAAAAGGTTAATGGTAAATATGAACCATATATTATGCAGTCTAGATTGCTTGTAATTGAGATAAGGTTAACATCTGTTAAGTATTCAACATTTAAAAGGTGCAGGCAAACAGACGAGTTATCAGTCAAATTAATAATGTAGTATGCTGCTATATTATCCATTAGAAGCCATGTTTGCACATTGTCTGCTTTGCCTATACGTGTCAATGACCCACCTGAACTATGTCAAGTTCAACGCAGAAACCGGTACAACTACTTTAAAGCTGCATTATGCAGTTTTGGGAGAGATAAGATATTGCTTAATTGATCCCCTTGGGGAAATTCAGGCATCATAGCAGCATGGGGGAGGGGAGGTACAGGTATGGGCAGGGTAATAGTTGAAAGACATAAATAAATATAGACAATAAAATGTGATCTGGATATAAAAATAAGAGATAAAATAAACAGTGTAAACAATATAATTAAGCCTGAATATAAAAATATGAGAATTTAACAATGTAAACAAAGGTGCAGATGAGAGTCTGTATGCCCTATCGCAGGGCTATTCAACTGGCGGCCCGCGGGATGATTCTGACCGGCCCGCCAAAGATTACATGATAAAAAAAAAAAAAAATTTTACTTTTTTCTTTTCATGTCAACGTTAACACGCACAATTGAGCCAAAAGTCACTCAATTAATGACAGATTTCATTGATAAATTTAGGGAAACTTTGCAAGTCGATTTGATGAATTTGACATGTCCAGAGAATTTATGCATTTTGTGAGCAACCCATTTGCCAATGTAGCTGCTATTTCCACAAAAGGACAAGAGTTCCTTGCATCACTTCACATTGATGAAGGTCTCCTGCAACTTGAAATAATTGACATGCAAGCATCATCTGCTCTGAAGCAGGCACTTGAGAATGAATCCACCACAACATTTTGGATAAAGTGTATTCATGTCAAGACATTCCCCAAAATAAAAACGCTGGCAATATCTGTGCTAACAATGTTTGGCTCAACATACACCTGTGAATCCAGTTTCTCTCACATGAATGCCATTAAAACAAGCAACCGTGCCTCCTTGACAAATGAGCATTTGCATCACTGTTTGCGGGTAGCCCTCACTTCCTATGAACCCTCTTTCTCTGCCATTGCCCAGTCAAAGAAGTGCAATCGCTCTCATTAGATGTGTGTATGTAGGCTAGGCCTGTCTGCCCCCCACCCCCCTGATGTTTGAGAGTTAAGAGTGGACAATAAGTGCTAATAAGATGCTGTGATTTGCTGTTGTTGCACAGACATGAAGCACTTTTTCATAAGCTCAGCTGCACTATAAATGTGTTTTTTTGTTCAAGTGTTGATGTTAGAATGTTCAGATGCACATCATGCACTTGTTTCTTTTTTATTTTATTTTTATATTGAAATGTTGAAGAGGAGATGTTGCAGTTGTTGCACAGTCATAAATGAAGCACTTTTTGCAGGAGATGTTGCAGATGTGGCACATAAATGAAGCACTTTTTTTGAAAAGTATACTACTTTTGCAATGTAGTTAAATAAAAGTTGTGAAAATGTGGTTGCGTGTTGTGTCAAGTGTACATATATTCATAGCACGGGGAGGCGCCGTGGCAGTCCGGCCCCTGGCCCCTTGGGTTTCTGACAATGTGGCCCCCTGAACAATTTAGTTGAATAGCCCTGCCCTATCGGTTATATTAATAAATATAGACAATACAGAATTTTTATCTGAATGTACAGTATACTATGAGTAAGAGTAAAAGTAAACAGTATACACACGATTGCAGTATACAAAAGGTACCCTAACTGGCACGATATACGTCATACTGTACGTTGTAGTCCGTGCAGGTTTTGGTGGTTAAGAGTCAGACACACTTAGTGGTCAGACATTCCAAATAGTTCAGTCTTTTCTAATAGTGAGTCAGAGAAGTGAAGCATTTCTAAGGTAAAAATTTCACGACTGAACAAACAAACTGTCCTCAGAGTAAAATTCCTGGGCAGCGGTTGAGGCTAAACAGCCACCTGAGGAATGACTGTTTCACTGTTGTTTAAAATGAGGGTGTGGTTGGGTAGTGCAGTGGACTAAGCACTCGACTACCACCGCAGAGACTCTGGGATCGAATCCAGCTGTCAGCGGTACCTCCGGCTTGGTCAGTCGTCCCTACTAACATGTGGGGTGTGTGTCCTGGACGTTGTAAACTGTGACTCCTACTGGTCGGTCGGGGCGCCTGTTCAGCAGCGAGGGGATCTGGGGGAAATAGCGCGAACCTCCGCACACGTTCTGTTCCCCCAGTGAAACTCCTGGCTGTCAGGTGAAAAGAAGCGTCTGGCGACTCCACATGTATCGGAGGAGGCACGTGGTAGTTCTACACCCTCCCCAGGCCGACAGTGGGGCAATGCGTGCAAACCGCCAGGAAGGGAATTGGCATAACGACTAAATTGGGGTGGGTGAAAAATACAGAAAAGCCCAAAATTATTATAAAAAAATGTTTAAACTCAGGACCTGCTATTTTGATTGTAAAAATACATCCAAGGCTTTCACTTCACAGTTCACAGTGTTCAAAATCATATTCTGTTTTGATTCATGATGACAGAAGATTGAGTAATTGTAAGAATTACAGTAGGTGAACATGTCTTGTTCAGGCGCTGCAAATGTAAAGCCCCTCCAACCGAAACTGCATAGTGCAGCTTTAAGTATAATAATATAATATACTTATTATATATACAGGGGGGCAATAGTGGCTCAGGAGGTAGAGCAGTCGTCTGGTAATCAGAAGGTCCCCGGTTCTATTTCCACTCCTCCCGGGCAGCGTGTCGAAGTGTCCTGGAGCGAGACACTTACTTACTGTAACCCCTAACTGCTCCCGATGAGCAGGTCGGCATCTTGCATTCACACACATCTCTGCCGTCAGTGTGTGGATGTCTGAGTGAATGGATTAATGTGAGGAACAAATAGTAAAATTGGATACAAGTAAGTAATCCCACAAAATAAAATAGAATAGAATAAATCAATCAATCTAAACACCATGCCTACTGTATATATTAGATTTGATTAAAACATATTGTCATCATAGAGCACAAGTACAGTACAACCAAAAGAGGTTTGGCATCCAACCAGAGTGCAAATGTAACAGTAAAGAGCGATAGTAATATACAATGTACAGGTGATTAAAGTGGGTATAAAATATATAAGTTAGTACTACTGAGTAATAGTGCTAATCAGATGTATGTACAGAGTTGTAGTATTAATATTATACAGTCATACAACAAATAGAACAAACTAATAACCCAGGGGATAGAGACACTAGATGGGGGTAGCGTTTCAGGAATGTCCACTGGCTGACTGCTCCATTCAACCCCCTGGAGGTTCCTGTATGATGGATACAAAGAAAGAAAGAAAGAAAGAAAGAAAGAGAGAGAGGGGGGGAGAGGGGAGAGAGGTAGAGAGGCAGGAAATCGATATACGTAGCAGGCCAAGAAGACTGTGAGTGACTGCAGGTATGTATTTAATTTTTTTTACTCTGACACACGTCAAAACGTCTAGGACTTTAATAGACGTTGTCCTATATCTGTGTGATTGAGTGTTCTGCTTCGGACCAAGTCTCTCTGAAGTTTGTCCTGCGCTCAAGAGTGTGTAGGTGTGTTGGCCAGGTATAGGTAGGTGGGTGTAAGGGTAATTGGGATACGTGTGCGTAGGTGTGTGTGTGTGTGTGTGTGTGTGTGTGTGTGTGTGTGTGTGTGTGTGTGTATAGAGAAGTGGGGTGTGAATAGTTCAAGGGCTAGACCCCCAAACTTCAGTGAGTTAGACCGGTTCCACATCATGTACATTACATGGAGTAATTTAGCTGACGCTTCTATCCAAAGCGACTTACAAGCTCTGTACAACAGGTCAGCAGGAAGGGTACAACTCTGGCTGCTAAGGGTTAGTAAGATTGTTTGTCAAACAGTGTCGAACTTGAGTGCTAGTCTTGAGTGCATAGTAGTATTATTAGACATAGACATGTTAGCATAGTAGGTTGTAATATAAGCATGGTAGATTACTTAGTAGCAAAGTGCATAATAGTAAAAGACTAGTATGCAGGTTAGTTTTTTTTTTTTTTTTTGTATTGATTGAAGAGGTGTGTTTTTAGTTGACAACGGAAACATTGGTCAGGTTTCGGCACTGTGGTGGAGAAGTCCGTTCCACCATTGTGGAGCGAGGACCGAGAATAGCCCGTTTGTACTAGGGATGCACCGATCCGACTTTTTCAGTCCCGATACCGATACCGATATCTGGGTTTGGGTATCGGCCAATACCGATAATTTTTCATTTTTATATTAAAATATATTTTGTTTTTAAGAATTGTAAAGGATCACAAGTGTGTTTTTGATTTGTTGTAAACAAAGACAGAAAATAAACTTCATTCATTCAATTAATAAACTGTATGCCTCACTGTCACTGCGTGGAAGAGACTGGGATCATTCTTTTGTGCAAGGCAACATCAGGCTTGACTTAAAACATAGCTTTCCTAACTTAGTGAAACTAAATGTAACAAATTAACACATAGGTATAAATGTACTGAATAGTTATTTCTTATTTTATTTCTTATTCAATTTTTTTATTTTTTTTAAATCCGATATATATATTTTTTTACAGATACCCGATCCAGCTATTTTACTGATATCGGCGGCCGATACCGATACCAATATCGGATCGGTGCATCCCTAGTTTGTATGCAGGTCATACCATGTTTTTTGTTCCTCCCTCTTTGATCCTCGCCTCAGGGTGGATCCCACAGAAGACGGAGACTACCGTCTGTGTTTTGACAACAGCTTCAGCAAGCTGTCGGAGAAGATGGTGTTCTTCGAGGTGATCCTGGACGGGCCGGGCGGAGACGACGACGGGGACGAGGCGTGGGCAGACGTGGCCGCGGCGGAGAGCTCGGTGGAGTACCAACTGGACGACATCAGGGTGAGAGAGATAACATATAGGGATGTCCGATATTATCGGCCGATATTGGCATTAAAATGTGATATCGGAAAATATCGGTATCGGTTTTCAAATTTTATATTTTTTTACATTTCTATAACCTTTATTTACCCAGGCAAGCAAGTAAGAACACATTTATTGTCAAAAGTATGCATAATGTTGTGTTAATTCCACAACAAGAGATATGTAATGTTAATTACCTGAAATTATTCCGTTTTGGGGGGGGGGGGACCCTGCATATATCGGTATCGGTTGATATTGGTTGATATCGGTATCGGAAATTAAGAGTTGGACAATATCGGTATCGGTAAAAAAGCCAATATCGAGCATCCCTAATAACATACCATATTCCTTTATTGATCCCCTGGACTTGAAGACATCTTGCACAGTTGTATACAACCCTGGCCTATTTTTTTAATTTTTACTTTATAATTCTATTCTATTCTATTGTGCTTCTATTTTAATGTAGTTTATATTCCATTTTATCTGTCCGTTAATGTCGCACTGAAAACGACCTTGCATGTGAAAACTACTTGGCAATAAAGACCTTTCTGATTCTGATTGGGGGAAATTTGGGGCGTCATAGCAGCATGGGGGGGGGGGGGGGGGGGGGGGGGGGGGGGGGGGGTAGGTACAGGTATGGGCAGGGCACTAGTAGAAAAACATAAATATAAGCAATAACATTTGATCTGAATACAAAAATACGAGGCAAAAAGAAACTGTGTAAACAATATAATTGACTCTGAATATGAAAATATGAGAAAAATAAACAGTATAAACAAAGATGCAGATGAGGGTCTGTATGCCCTATATTATACGTTGCAATAAAACATTTGAATCTGAATATATACTACGAGTAAGAGTAAACAGTATACACAAGGTGCAGTACACACTGGCACGATATACAGTACATCATACGTTGTAGTCCGTGCAGGTTTTGGTGGTTAAGTAAGTAAGTAAGTAAGTAAGTAAGTAAGTAAGTAAGTAAGTAAGTAAGTAAGTAAGTAAGTAAGTAAGTAAGTAAGTAAGTAAGTAAGTAAGTAAGTAAGTAAGTAAGTAAGTAAGTAAGTAAGTAAGTAAGTAAGTAAGTAAGTAAGTAAGTATTTATAAAGCACCTTTCATACATGTCATGTAGCTCAAAGTGCTGTACACAAACATAGGCATATATAACGATAAAAGCAATAAATTCACAGTGATCAGGTAAGATCAATGTTTAAAAAAAATTATAATAATAATAATAATAATAATAATAATAATATAATAATAATAATAATAATAATAATAATAATAATAATAATAATAATAATAATAATAATAATAATAATAATAATAATAATAATAATAATAATAACGTAAATTGCTCTCATAACGTGCACTAAACCAATGCACTTGTACTTGTTTAGCAGCAACCGGAAGTAGGAAGTGCACTAAACCAATGCACTTGTACAGTACGTAGCAGCGTTGGCTCTCATAACATCAGTTAGCCAGCAGCTCAGGGTACAGTAGGTAGCAACGTTAGCTCTCATAACGTTAGCCAGTTAGCAGCTCCGGGTACTAAAAATAAAGCATCACATTAATAAGACAACAGTAATAAAAGTACGGCAATAGGCAAAGTACAGTAAAATAACATTTCAGTAAAAGATCAATACATAAAAAATATAAACATAATAATAAAAACATTTCAATAAGATACTCGCTTTCCCTAAGGCATGGTACACTATTTGTAAGCTAGACTGTATAGGTTAAGAGTCAGAGTCAGACACACTTAGTGGTCAGACATTCCTAGTCGTTCTCCAGCTGCTGGCAGCAGTCTATACCCACGGTTGTGGAGCCTGATAAGAGGTCTAAAAAGAAAACAACCAAAACACGAAGAAACAATCAAAACAGCCACAACCTAAATGTCTAACACCGCTGCCTCTGATCTCTCCCACCGTCACCCTCTCCCACCTCTCCTCCTCTCCGCAAGGCGACCATGGACTCTGTGTACCGTCGCCTGGAGAAGAGCCGCCAAGCCCAGGCCCTGCTGAGGGCCTTCGAGGCTCGCGACCGCTACCTCCTGGAGGACAACCTGTGGAGGGTGTCCTTCTGGTCCAGCCTCAACCTGCTGGTCATGCTGACCGTCGCCGTCACCCAGATCTACACGCTGCGGCGGCTCTTCAGCGACAAGAAGCGGGTCTGCAGCACGTAGCCGAGCGGGACGGGCGGAGCTCCAGCCCCCGTCCTTGTGCCCCCCCCCCCCCCCCCCCCCCCCGCTTCCAGATCCACAAGGATTTCCTCTCGTGTTCCTTCCCTCAACATTTAGCCACAATCATTTGAACCCTTTCACTACCACACTACAGAAGGTTAACCCTTTCACTACCACACTACAGACGGTTAAAGGGTTAACCCTTTGTAGTGTGGTAGTGAAAGGGTTAACCTTCTGTAGTGTGGTAGTGAAAGCGTTAACCCTTTGTAGTGTGGTAGTGAAAGCGTTAACCCTTTGTAGTGTGGTAGTGAAAGGGTTAACCTTCTGTAGTGTGGTAGTGAAAGCGTTGACCCTTTGTAGTGTGGTAGTGAAAGGGTTAACCTTCTGTAGTGTGGTAGTGAAAGAGTTAACCCTTTGGAGTGTGGTGGTGAAAGGGTTAACCCTTTGGAGTGGTGGTGAAAGGGTTAACCTTCTGTAGTATGGCAGTAGTGAAAGGGTTAATGTGTAGCACAGTAACCTGTGCTTTATGGAGACTGTGAAACAATTGCATGTACTTATTTTGTGATTGTAAAAAAGATGAAAAATTTATTTTAAATTATATATTGAAATGAAACCGTAATAACCAAGTATGTTAGTATATACAACTTTTAACGATTTTGGAAAACTCTGTTTCTATTTTGAATAGTAAAATTGTCACGGCTCATGTTCATTTTCACAAGAGGCTATATGACACAAAATCCGCTTCAAGGTCCTTGACCTGGCATACCGTGCAGCGAAGGGAACGGCTCCCTCCTACCTCCGGTCAATGGTTTCTAACTACACACCCTCAAGACCCCTACGCTCTGCATCTTCTAACTACACCCCCTCAAGACCCCTACACTCTGCATCTTCTAACTACACCCCCTCAAGACCCCTACGCTCTGCATCTTCTAACTACACACCCTCAAGACCCCTACGCTCTGCATTTTCTAACTACACACCCTCAAGACCCCTACGCTCTGCATCTTCTAACTACACCCCCTCAAGACGCCTACGCTCTGCATCTTCTAACTACACCCCCTCAAGACCCCCATACTCTGCATCTTCTAACTACACCCCCTCAAGACCCCTACGCTCTGCATCTTCTAACTACACCCCCTCAAGACCCCTCCGCTCTGCATCTTCTAACTACACCCCCTCAAGACCCCTACATTCTGCATCTTCTAACTACACCCCCTCAAGACCCCTCCGCTCTGCATCTTCTAACTACACCCCCTCAAGACCCCTCCGCTCTGCATCTTCTAACTACACCCCCTCAAGACCCCTACGCTCTGCATCTTCTAACTACACCCCCTCAAGACCCCTACGCTCTGTATCTTCTAGGCCATCAAGACCCCTACGCTCTGCATCTTCTAACTACACACCCTTAAGACCCCTACGCTCTGCATCTTCTAGGCGATCAAGACCCCTACGCTCTGCATCTTCTAACTACACACCCTCAAGACCCCTACGCTCTGCATCTTCTAACTACACCCCCTCAAGACCCCTACACTCTGCATCTTCTAACTACACCCCCTCAAGACCCCTATACTCTGCATCTTCTAACTACACCCCCTCAAGACCCCTATGCTCTGCATCTTCTAACTACACCCCCTCAAGACCCCTACGCTCTGCATCTTCTAACTACACCCCATCAAGACCCCTACGCTCTGCATCTTCTAATTACACCCCATCAAGACCCCTACGCTCTGCATCTTCTAACTACACCCCATCAAGACCCCTACGCTCTGCATCTTCTAACTACACACCATCATGACTTCTACGCTCTGCATCTTCTAACTACACCCCATCAAGACCCCTCCGCTCTGTATCTTCTGGATACTCCTATCCGAGCTCCTGGAGGGTCATCAAAGTGAACAGGCTATTCTCTGTCCTCGCTACATGATGATGGAACGAACTCCACAGTAAAGACAGCTGAAATCTGCAGAATTTTCTGCCATTGACTAAAAGCACACCTCTTCAAACAATATCTGAAATAAAATATAAATAAATCAAAAATTAAATAACCTTCTTACTGTCCTTTACTATTATGTACCCTAATACTATGCTACTATTCTTATACTACTACCTATCATGCTAATTATGTCTATACTACTATGCACTCAAGAGTGTAACACTCGCTCGTTACTATTTGACCAACAACGCCACTGACCCTTAGCTGCCAGAGTTGTACCCTTCCTGGTGACTAGTTGTTCACAATCGGTAAGTCGCTTTGGATAGAAACGTCAGCTAAATGACTAAATGTAAATGGCTACGTTCACACCACAGGCATCTTTCATAACAGTGTGAATGGCACAAATCACATGGAATCTGATCTTTTCAATTCTGATTTGGGCCACTTTCTTTATTTTTTTATCCACTTTTTCTCCTCCTATTTTTCGGTGTTTTTCTCCCATCCCAATTTAGTCGTTATGCCAATTCCCCCCCTCCCCTTCCTGGTCGTTGCGCGCATGTCTAGGGAGCCCTGAAGTCTATCAGATGCTTCCTCCGATACATAGGAGACTGCCAGCAGCATCTTTTCACCTGACAGCAAGGACTCTCACTGGGGAAGTGTAACGTGTGGGAGGTCACACTACCCTCGCCATCTCCCTCCCTCGCTGTGCAGGCGCCCTGACCAACCTGTAGGAGTCGCTGTTTACAACGACCAGAATACCACCCGCTGACACCGCCAATTGTGTCAGTATGGCGACCGCCCAAACCGGAGGGACCGCTGACAGCCGCTGCGCTACCCGGCCGCCTGATTTGGGCCACTTTCATAATGTATGGTCCTGAATCAGATACAGGTCTGATCTTTGTCACGCGACTTTCATGCTACTTTTACATCACTCTCTAGAATGATTGACATTTGTCACAATGTTTTGTTAATTTGTGCACGCGGGTCTGTTCAGGAGTGTGACCGGTTCACACTGGATTCTGATATTGGCCAAATGTCTTTTTAAATGATGTGAACAGCCAAACAAAAAAGATCAGATCTGTGTTGAGCACTAAGGCTTGCAGTGTGAACGTCTAAATAAACGGTTGCATTTATATCTCGCTTTTATCCGAGGCGCTTTACAATTTTGTTCCTCACATTTTACCCATTCACTCACCAATTCACAGACCGATGGCGGAGGCAACCGTTTCACCGGGAGCAATTAGGGGATAAGTGTCTTGCTCAAGGACACTTTGACACGCTGCCTGGGAGGAGTGACAGACGATAACTGTGTGAATGACTGTCTGCAAGATTCTAGATTTGAGCTTTACAGCGTCCTTTTATCAGTCAAGAACAATCTCACAGCTCAGATTACCCGACAACAGGGGTGTAAAGTACTTGAGTAATTATACTTTGTTATAATACTTAAGTACTGTTTTTGGGGATTTGTACTTTACTCTAGTATTATTAGGTTTGTATACTTGTACTTTTACTCAATTACATTTCAGAAAAAAAAAAAATACCTTTTACTCCTTACATTTAAAATGCAGACCTACAAAGTACAAATCTCCCAGGTCCAACCATTTTAATTAGTATATTTGTTTCTCTGGCCGGACTAACGTTAATGTTATGAATCCTGCGGCCGCGCTTTATTTAAAAACAGGCCAATCAAATCCCCATCAATGGAAAATTAACCCGCCCATATACCCATGCTGATTGGTCCTTGTGCAAGACTAGAAAGTGGGGATCTTTGATTAAACACCTGCTATCAGAAGAATAGACTTGAGACGGTAACCATACACTTAAGTATAATTTCTGGGTACTTTTTACACCACTGCCAGACAACAGTAAGGCCCAAGTTTTGTAATAAGACAATGTTTTTTATTTATTCATTGATATTTAAATTATGGTTTATTGAGAAACAGTATTTATTTACAAGAACACTCATGATAAAAAAAAATACATTTTCGACACCGATATCCATTTATAATGTAATTGACCCATCTCAAAACCCACCCTCATTTCTTGATCCTTGATCACGAGAATGTTTTTATTGAATTTCTAATATTACATGTTAACATTTAGTACAGTACGCTTGACAGACGAGTCCAAATGAAACCAAATAAAGATGAGAACCCCTTCTCCAGACTGCATATCAAACACGTTTTTTTTTTTTTTTTTAGTTAATCACAAGCCGTTTAACACACACCAATTAAAAACAAATCACAAAAATACAATCATTACTGTACCAAAAAGACCGCAATCATAAAAACAAAATCCCAGATCAATTTATCCAGCTAGGAGGTAGAGAGGGGAACCATAACATAAAAGGCAGGGTTTTGTTGGCTAAAATGGCTGTTACCGCTAGTATAAGATTCATAATGGTAACATTAAGTTTTATGCCTTCTTTCTTTTTAAACAATTGCACTTGAGTTGCTATGGTATAAATACACTTGTAGCATACAGTACCTATATGGCATGACATGAGGACATACAGTAGTAGTGCCTCATCTCCACTAGCCAAAGTTTAGCCTTGCTGTGGCCTTGTCTCCACTAGCCAGGGTTTAGCCGTGCTGTGGCCTCGTCTCCACTAGCCAGGGTTTAGCCCTGCTGTGGCCTTGTCTCCACTAGCCAGGGTTTAGCTGTGCTGTGGCCTCATCTCCACTAGCCAGGGTTTAGCCTTGCTGTGGCCTTGTCTCCACTAGCCAAGGTTTAGCCGTGCTGTGGCCTCGTCTCCACTAGCCAGGGTTTAGCCGTGCTGTGGCCTCGTCTCCACTAGCCAGGGTTTAGCCCTGCTGTGGCCTTGTCTCCACTAGCCAGGGTTTAGCCGTGCTGTGGCCTTGTCTCCACTAGCCAGGGTTTAGCCGTGCTGTGGCCTTGTCTCCACTAGCCAGGGTTTAGCCGTGCTGTGGCCTGGTCTCCACTAGCTAAGGTTTAGCTGTGCTGTGGCCTGGTCTCCACTAGCCAGGGTTTAACCGTGCTGTGGCCTCGTCTCCACTAGCCAGGGTTTAACCGTGCTGTGGCCTCGTCTCCACTAGCCAGGGTTTAGCCGTGCTGTGGCCTTGTCTCCACTAGCCAGGGTTTAGCCGTGCTGTGGCCTTGTCTCCACTAGCCAGGGTTTAACCGTGCTGTGGCCTTGTCTCCACTAGCCAGGGTTTAGCCGTGCTGTGGCCTGTCTGGCGCAAAGTGAGCGTCTCCATTGTATTTTGAATCTGGCTGAGAGACAACCACATTTCACAACCTGGCCAGGCCTGGTTGTATCATCATGGTTCAGCTTGTGTAGCACAGTTGTTGTGAATTTTGAAAGGTTGCCTAGCAACCAGAGTGTTGACAAGAAACGCAAAACCAACCATACCATGGCTAGCCCCAGCCAGGCTGAACATAGCTCATGGAGATAAGGCATAAGTGATCTATGAACTAAATACTACTAAAGCGCTATTTACAATCTTGCTTATACAAGTGCAATGCTTAGCATCGCTTATATCCTTCTTTTACCCTAATATAGTACATTAACTTTCTACAAATTTACGTTGCCTCGTAAACCACTGAGAATAGTCGTCACCATCCGACTTGTGTAGTTCAGGTAAACAGAACAATCGCTCTGCTTTAATATTCGTTGTGGAATATTATGAAAAGGCATTCAGCTGGTAACCCGGGCACTCGGATGACGGCTATTTCTGCGTCGTACAGCCAGAGACGAGCCTTGTGGCGTGCTGCGTCAATAAACAATCATCCGGCAATTTACCACGCTGAGTCGTAGTAATGGTTTTTTATATTTTCTTTTGGCACATTTACCGTGAGAAAATAGAGCCATCATCTCAAATTACGGTTGTATAAAAATAGTATTTTGCGAGAGTGATGGGAGATCGGATGGAATAGGAGAAAACATCTCGTTGTGACACACAGCCTCCCACACGCTGTTCAAGTCCGAGGTTTAGTTTATCCTGTAGTGGGAGAAGCACACAGTCCCTCCGAAGTTACCAAAGTAAAAGTAGAAATACCCAGATGAAATAGTACTCTGGCAAAAGTAAAAGGCCTGCATTCAAAATTATACTTAACCCTTTAACCGTCAGTAGTGTGGTAGTGAAAGGGTTAAGTATAAGTGGAGCATTTTACTTGTACTTAAAAGGGTGCTGTAGGTGGTATTTTTTTTGTTTGTTAAAATAAAAGCTCTACATCTGATGTAGATTGTCTGGTCAGTAAGATGGGTCTCCCCAGTCCCTCCACTCTGCAGTAAACACAAAATACATTTCCTGGTATCCCGTTCCCACTTTACCCAATCAGGAGAGAGAACTCCACAGTGCAATGGTCTGATAAAAATAAGAAATAAAAAATAGTTTTAACAAGTTGTGTCCTTGAAACAAGTAAATGTATCTACGAGTGCAAGTAAGCAAATCTGACTTGGCAAGATTTCTTGAAGTGAAAATATCTAGGGTATTCTCTCCTGATTGGATAAAGTGGGAAGGGATACCAGAAAATGTATTTTGTGTTTACTGCAGAGTGGAGACCCATGTTACTGACAAGACACTATATATCAGTGATGACTGTCAGAATGTAGAGCTATTTATCATAAATACCACTTAAAGCATCTTTAAGTATCAAAAGTAGTGCTTGGGAGCATTCAGTCCTGGAACCATTGACCTTTAAAGGTTGTGTTAATGTGGTCCAGTTATGCTGCTCTGATTAAAGGTCATCGCTGCTGGCGGGACAAAACTTTTTTATATAAATCAACTCCGTAGATCATCCTCCATATGTGTGTGGGTTTTACAAAGTTTAAACAATGGGAAAGCATTAAACCGTTCATCTGTCTAAACCTCCTAACTCTATTCGCCCTCAAATCTGTGTTCGTTTTTTTCATCTGCTGAAAAGTTGGGTTTTTGGAGTTATGAGGTTTTGTCCCGCCAGCAGCGTCATGTTAAAGTGGTATGTGGTGGTCCAGTTATACTGCTCCCATTATGCCCTCTTGAAGTTGGCAGACTTCACATTTCTTCAAAGTAACTGATGGGTTCAGATGAATGTATAAAAAAAAGTACATTATTTCCTTTGAAATGTAGTAGAGTAAAGAAGGTAAGTTCTCTCGAATTAAAATACTCAAAGTAAAGTACCACAAGATTGTGTACAACAGTACTCGAGTAAAACTACTTTGTTACTTTACACCACTGCCATTCTCATCTGTGAACGTCAAGTCGACTTTTTATGAACCCAGTGAAGCGAGTGTGACCCTTTCAAATTTGACATGCCTCTTTACATGATAATGGCTATTCAATCTGGGCCTGGAAAACGCATTGTGGTGCGTATGCTTTGGAGTGAGATAGGAGTGAAATGGATCATACAGTATATATATATATATATAAAGTATCTTAGAATAGCCGTGCTGATTTGAGACCCTTTTACCTAGTGAACTTCTACGGTCATGTGACCCGACTACTGACTCCAGATCAGCAGTCCTACTCTTACAAGCGTTATGCCTACAGGCAGAGGTGTCGATGGTTCTTCTGCAATCCAGGACGCTGAGGACGGGCAGAGGCGAGAGTGGTTCTCCTGCGATCCGGGACGGGGCAGAGGCGAGAGTGGTTCTCCTGCGATCCGGGACGGGCAGAGGTGAGAGTGGTTCTCCTGCGGTCCAGGACATGGTCTGGGTAACCCACCGGTCAAAGGTCACCACAGGTTCCGACGAGGAGCAGGGCGCCTGTTCAGGAACAATCGTAACGACAAGACCAACGTTAATCACTTTCTCTGGTCGTCCTGTGGGAGAGAGCCGCCGTCGTCGGGGGACCGCGGGATCCCAGGTCATTGAAAAGGTTAGGGGTCAGTTTCAGCCGCTCGAGAAGCTTTATAAAGAGGGAGTCGCATCAAAGAGATGACCTTTTTTTTTTTTTTAAGGCTGTGGGAGACCGACAGCCCTCGACTAGAGGTCACAGGCGGGACAGCAGTCAACCAAGCGCCCGTCACGGGCAGGGTGGGTGGAGTACGATCAGACTTCAATTGCATTGCAGAAAGAAAAAAAAACAACACATGAATGGATGCAGAGAGTAGTAGACCCCTCGTTCTTCTACACACACACGTTTCAAAATACCCAAATAGGCCCTTTCTGTAATGTCGCTCGACTCAAGTATAATATACCGTAATTCCTCTAATAGTGACCGGTATTCAATTACAAACCGGGTCTCTATTAATGGCCGGGTGCGCTCTTGAGCTAAGCAATTATAAGCCGGCCTCCTAATACAAGCCGGGTTACTAATATACTGAGCTGCATACTGAGCTGCTGAGGTAAAGTTACTTGATTTCACTTTGAAAACGTTGAAATGACCAGTGACCACCTGTAATTGCACTGTTTACTATTTCATACAGTACTTGGTTTCAATAAATGAACCCAGTACATTTGACTGGGTTCAAAACTGACACAAAATGTTGATTTATTCATTATGATGTTTGAAAATTTGAAATATAGGCCTCTCTCTCTTATACATGCCTCCTCCTAATACAAGCCTGGTATCCGCTACAGTTGAAACAAATACAAGCCGGGGGTTACTATTAGAGGAATTACGGTAATTAGATTACCCAGGAGTCATTTTGCATCGTGGCGACGACCCTCTGCTTTCTCACCAGCACCTACATAAAGCCACCGGAGCAGTGTCATGTGACCTCTCCTACCTGTGTGCTATAGGAGGAGCAGTGTCATGTGACCTCTCCTACCTGTGTGCTATAGGAGGAGCAGTGTCATGTGACCTCCTACCTGTGTGCTATAGGAGGAGCAGTGTCATGTGACCTCCTACCTGTGTGCTATAGGAGCAGTGTCATGTGACCTCTCCTACCTGTGTGCTATAGGAGCAGTGTCATGTGACCTCCTACCTGTGTGCTATAGGAGGAGCAGTGTCATGTGACCTCTCCTACCTGTGTGCTATAGGAGGAGCAGTGCCGTGTGACCTCCTACCTGTGTGCTATAGGAGGAGCAGTGTCATGTGACCTCTCCTACCTGTGTGCTATAGGAGGAGCAGTGTCATGTGACCTCTCCTACCTGTGTGCTATAGGAGGAGCAGTGCCGTGTGACCTCCTACCTGTGTGCTATAGGAGGAGCAGTGTCATGTGACCTCTCCTACCTGTGTGCTATAGGAGGAGCAGTGTCATGTGACCTCTCCTACCTGTGTGCTATAGGAGGAGCAGTGCCGTGTGACCTCCTACCTGTGTGCTATAGGAGGAGCAGTGTCATGTGACCTCTCCTACCTGTGTGCTATAGGAGGAGCAGTGCCGTGTGACCTCCTACCTGTGTGCTATAGGAGGAGCAGTGTCATGTGACCTCTCCTACCTGTGTGCTATAGGAGCAGCAGTGTCATGTATGTACGGTATTTGGCGTTTTCTCTGAAAGCGCCTCGTGTTCACTGAAAACGCACGGGGGGGGGGGTAAAGAATGGAGAGACGGCTCTTTCAGTCAATTACGCCCCCCGTAATAACTCTATCTCTGCAGCAATAGCAGCCGGCTGGCAGCGTTGCCATGGGAACATATATCCAGCCTGTGGTCAGCGGCTATCTCTACAGGAGAGCTGAGATGGGTAGGAGAGAGAGAGAGCGAGAGGACGAGCGGTAAAAGCAGGACTGGGCAATATGAAATAATAAATACATATATCTTTTTTTATACGTCTGCTTGGGTATGGAAAATCGCATGTAAAACAAATCAAAGTGGACGGTTATCATAGTGGAATACGGGACACTAATTGAATGCTGCTACAGACGTGGCTGTTTTCGGGTGGAAAACATTACCATGCGGTCAAAGATGATAACCATCCATTTTGATAATTAACACACAAAAAAAACAAATTTTCAACAGACATCCTCAAATATTTCAGTATTAAAGTTTTGGTGATAAGTCTCGACTTTAATCATTTACTAAATTGTGTAAAAAGTTTAATAAAAAAAAACACCATCACACTGATGAGACGATAGTATTAATATATTGCCCAGCCCCTAAAGGGGGGTAGTCCAGATTTCTGGACATTACGTTGTATGAAATACTTGCCAGTAGTGTAATTGAAGCAAAGCTATTAGCTTACAGTACAGTCCTGTGGTCAGAGTCCACACCTCAGCATGCAGGCAAAGCCGGTTCCCCAAAACAAAACCACCTCCAGCGCTTTGAAACAGCCGACAGGCCGCGTTACCCGTGAAATGGGGACGATGGTTGTTAGAAGCAGGGAACCCTCTTACCTGCAGGTTATCCACCTGTAGTGTGATAGTGAAAGGGTTAAGACCTTTTTAATACCACTTAAGAGCTAAATGTAATAATACCAATTTACAACCATACTAGCAAAAAAAAAACACACACACACAGTAACCTGAACTGGCACGGTATGTGTGTAGAGTAATTTAAATTCGTATGTGCTCCATACAAGCTCTCGCCAGACGCACAAGCTCACGGTAGCCCAAATCAAACAATGACTTTGACTTGAATTAAAAAAAAAAAATCATATATTTAATAGTATTTCATCTAAAAGGGCTGCCCCCCCCCCCCCCCCCGCCCTTTTAAATACATTTTAAGGTCTTAAATTGATCTGAATGTGATACTTTTTAAGGATTTTGAATACCTAGCAGACACCCTGTAATAGCTTTGCATCCACTACACCACTGGCAAGTATTTCATACAACTTTAACGTCAAAAACCCCCCCTGATCTATCCCTTTAAGTAAAGGCTACATCTACGGAGAGAGGAGGGAGGGAGGGAGGGAGGGAGGGAGGAGGGAGGAAGGAGGGAGAGAGGAGGAGGGAGTAGAGGAAGAACACAGGACTCGAAGAAACACCAACCACCAGAGACGATCCCTTTATTAAACACATCCTCTTTATTATCAACTCTCCTTCTCAAACCACTTCACGTTTGTTTACTCAAATCCAATAATTGCTACAGAGGCACTTGACAAGGATTTGCAAAACAAAAAGGAAAAAAGAGGGGATGTATGCAGGTTGGGATTCCCACCCCATTCACCACATCCAGGGAGAGGGGGGTAAGGGCAGGAAGGCAGAGAGAGACTCACCATAGCCTAAACTGGGCATCAACAGTGTAGGCTGTGAGGGGGGGGGGGGGGGGGGGGGGCCAGAGTGACAGATGAGGAGGAGGAGGGAGTTTCTTTCGACACAACGGCGGCCAATCGAAACGTAGGGTGATTACATCACAGGACACGACTTCTCCCGAGGTGATTTTTCCCCCCCGAGAGAGAGATAGTCTGTGAAAGATGTATCTGGGAGATCTTATCTTATTTCTGAGAATTGAACCATTCCCTCCTCTGGCACTGTCACCGTAGCCAGATCTGATGTGAAATGCGAGGGGGGGGGGGGGGGGGGGGGGGGGGAGGGGGGAGAGGGAGGGGGGCACATTCCTGTTTGGAGAGGCTGTAGTGTAGTGTCACCACTTGGACCTGGGTTTGACACACAGTCAGCGGCGCGGAGCACAGAGCGCCTCTCCAGACAGGATGTGCTTTCATATCAACACCACAGAAGAAGAAGAGCTCCGCCACCCTGTTCGCCACCGTTACCGGTACTCATCTAATCAAAGAAAAAAAAAAAAAACATCAAAGTAGTCCATGATTAAACCATTCGCCTCAGCCCCGCCTCCCCCCCCCCCCCGAAGTTCGAGGAAGAAAGGGGAAAAAAATAAATCAATATAGATAAAATACCCTCACAGAGCAATCAAAAGATATTCATGATGAGCAAACAATCACAGCTGTGGGGTCAACACGGTTTACCCTCCCATTATGCATACGGTTTAGATAGTGGAATACCCTGAAATACGGCCCCAAGAAACCCTGTCTCCTGTTCCGGAGTGGGGGGGGGGGGGGGGTGACACAATTGCAATCAAAACAAGTAATGACAAAATGCCCAGGTTATAAATAAAAAGATGACCGAGATCTCTCCCCTACATCCCAGGCTATACTCCGTATGACATCTTTGTTAGTGTTTCCATTAGTACGATGAGAACGTTTACATTTAAAATGTTTGGCTTTTGATTATTATCAATAGCATCTTTTTTTCTTTCTTTTCTTTTTCTCTCTTTTCTTTTTTTTTCAAACCATTGGCCGTGGGGCTGAAATGAGACAAAACGACGTGTTCTCCCCCATAGACACGAGCTAATAATAGGATATATATACAGTGATTTTCCTATAGATGGCAGCAGAATTCATAGCGACCACACGAGAAGCGTCCCCGATCGACGAGTCAGAGGAAGGAGTGAGCCGGTTCCGTCCGTCTGTCTGTCTGTCTGTCTGTCTGTCTGACGCCTACCGCCCGTCGCCTGGGAAACCACCCTGGATATCAGCAAACCAGAGCGGAAATGCCGGCTCTTCCTGGTCCAGTAGCCTCCAACATCGCTACGCGCCAAAAACCTAAAGGCTTTAGCTAAAGTTTTTGCTTTTAAACCGATCAACTTTAGCCGCCTGTTTTTGGCTCCAAAAGGTTTCAGCTTCCAAACAGAATCGTTTTCTTTCTTTTTCTTTTTTAGGAACATGGACCCGACGATTTCCTCGTCAACGGACACCAGACACCAGACGGAAGAGCCGGTAAATACAGAGGTCAACCTCCTCGTCCTCGTTTTTCCAACCCACCGACCCACGATTGGCTCTCGGAGAGGAAACGTACGACCGCTCCTTCCCCCGTAGAGAAGAACCCCCGAAAGGCGCGCGTGGAGAGAAAAGGTCCGCCGGACGGCTTAAAGGCGTCGCCGTGAGCTGAACCGGAACTGAAAAAGGGCTTCACGGTCTCCTACGAGGAGAATTAGTGCAGAGAAGTGCTTCTCTTCTTTCTCTCTCTCTCTCTCCCTCCCTCCTCCCTCTGGGTTTAATGTGCATAGTCTTGTAGTAATGTAGTCGTACCTCGACGCAGCGAGGGGCTCTCGCTATAAGGCTCGACGGTTAGAAGTGCTTAGATAAAAGGTGGTCAATCTGAACTGACATCTTCTCGACGTGGCAGGATATTCTCTCTCTCTCTCTCTCTCTCAGCCTGCAGCTTTCTTGTCTCTATTTCGCTGTGATTAGAAATTCATTTTCTTTTCTCTCTTTTTTTTTTCATGATTTTTTTTAAAGCTACATTTGTCAATAAAAGGGTCAGAGTCACTCAAATAAAATAACACGGGGGGGGGGGGGGGGGCGATCAACAACACCACCGACAACAATAACCTATTGTTCCTTTTTTCAGTATGAAATCAGTTAGAAAACAGAAAACCAATAAAACATCAACAATAGGATGAGCCCGTATATTACACAGAGGTCAAGGGTCGGGCTTCAAGGGGGTGGAGGGAGGGAGGGACGAGGAAAGCCACCCTTCGACGGTTTATAGGCATTTTTACTTTTTTTTTATAAGCTGCTGCTGGGCACCTTGTGACAAAGCGGGAAAATAAACAATAATTCAGTGATTACAATAAAAATAAGGTATTTTGCTGAATACATGGTGAGTGAGCCGTGTGACGCAGCCCCGACTGACGCGGAGACGCCTCGCACACCCTGACGCCTCGCACGCCGTCGCCGCCGCCGCCGTGAGAGAGGATCCCTCAGAACCAGCTGGATCTCTCATCTTACAATGTCCAATCTGTCCGTGTTTCAGAATCTTCAAGTGGTTTAAAGGTGTCTTTGCCGTTTGGCGCCGTGTGGCCGTGAAAACCACAGCCGGGGGCGGGAGACTAGAGAGGGCGTTAGCAGCTTATTAACCCTTTCACCACCGCACTACCAAAGGGTTAACCCTTTCACTGCGACAATACAGAAGGTTAACCCTTTCACTGCCACACACACACGACAAAGGGTTACGCCCTTTCACTGCCACACTACAGACGGTTAACCCTTTACCATCACCCTACAGACGGTTAACAGTCTGTAGTGGGATAGTAAAGGGTTAACCCTCTGTAGTGTGGTAGTGAAAAGGGTTAACGTCGGTTGAGTCGACTATATATGGTTGGTAGTAAAAGGCTGGATAATGCATATCATTATGCACAGCACAGATATCAGTCAGCCCCTCCCCTCTGGCCCCCCCTCCTGGCCCTTAGCGTGCATGCGCGTACGCACACACATGACACACACACACACACACGAGCACACACACACACACACCCCAGAGGTGGGGCTGGCCAGGGGGGTCTAGTCTAGCAGGGAAGGCTCGGCAGGGCGGATAATGGTGGGCCGGTGGGGAGGAGCACCGGGAGGTCTTCGGCTGCAAAGAGGAGGAGAAACAAGGAGCAAGGAGTGAGACGGAGAGAGAGGAGGAGAAGCATATCAACCCAGGAGAGACCACAGACTGGAGGGGGAGGGGGGGAGGGAGAGAGAGAGGAGGAGAAGCATATCAACCAGGAGAGACCACAGACTGGAGGGGGGAGGGGGGGGAGGGAGAGAGAGAGGAGGAGAAGCATATCAACCCAGGAGAGACCACAGACTGGAGGGGGGAGGGGGGAGGGGGGGGGGGAGAGAGGAGAGGAGGTGAAACATATCAACCCAGGAGAGACCACAGACTGGAGGGGGAGGGGGGGGGGAGAGAGGGAGAGGAGGTGAAACATATCAACCCAAGAGAGACCACAGACTGGAGGGGGAGGGGGATAGAGAGAGAGAGAGAGAAGAGAGAGAGAGAGAGAGAGAGAGAGAGAGAGAGAGAGAGAGAGAGAGAGAGAGAGAGAGAGAGAGAGAGAGAGAGAGAGAGAGAGAGAGAGAGAGAGAGAGAGAGAGAGAGAGAGAGAGAGAGAGAGAGAGAGAGAGAGAGAGAGAGAGAGGGGAGGTGAAACATATCAACCCAAGAGAGACCACAGACTGGAGGGGGAGGGGGGAGGGGGGAGAGAGAGAGAGAGAGAGAGGAGAGAGAGAGAGAGAGAGAGAGAGAGAGAGAGAGAGAGAGAGGAGGTGAAACATATCAACCCAAGAGAGACCACAGACTGGAGGGGGGGGAGAGAGAGAGAGAGAGGAGAGAAAGAGACAGGGGGAGAGAGACAGAGAGGGAGAAAGAGACAGGGGAGAGAGAGGAGGTGAAACATATCAACCCAAGAGAGACCACAGACTGGAGGGGGGGGGGGGAGAGAGAGACAGAGAGGGAGAAAGAGACAGGGGAGAAAGAGAGACAGAGAGGGATAGAGAGAGACAGACAGACAAGAGAGAAAGAGAGGGAGGGAGATACACAGAGGGAGAGAGAAAGAGAGACAGGGAGAGAGAGATACAGAGAGAGACAGAGAGCAATAAAGAGACAGAG
>NC_140178.1:15043678-15066178 GCF_963971535.1 Notolepis coatsorum
CAAAATCCGCTTCAAGGTCCTTGACCTGCATACCGTGCAGCGAAGGGAACGGCTCCCTCCTACCTCCGGTCAATGGTTTCTAACTACACACCCTCAAGACCCCTACGCTCTGCATCTTCTAACTACACCCCCTCAAGACCCCTACACTCTGCATCTTCTAACTACACCCCCTCAAGACCCCTACGCTCTGCTAACTACACACCCTCAAGACCCCTACGCTCTGCATTTTCTAACTACACACCCTCAAGACCCCTACGCTCTGCATCTTCTAACTACACCCCCTCAAGACCCCTACGCTCTGCATCTTCTAACTACACCCCCTCAAGACCCCTATACTCTGCATCTTCTAACTACACCCCCTCAAGACCCCTACGCTCTGCATCTTCTAACTACACCCCCTCAAGACCCCTCCGCTCTGCATCTTCTAACTACACCCCCTCAAGACCCCTACATTCTGCATCTTCTAACTACACCCCCTCAAGACCCCTCCGCTCTGCATCTTCTAACTACACCCCCTCAAGACCCCTACGCTCTGCATCTTCTAACTACACCCCCTCAAGACCCCTACGCTCTGTATCTTCTAGGCCATCAAGACCCCTACGCTCTGCATCTTCTAACTACACACCCTTAAGACCCCTACGCTCTGCATCTTCTAGGCGATCAAGACCCCTACGCTCTGCATCTTCTAACTACACACCCTCAAGACCCCTACGCTCTGCATCTTCTAACTACACCCCCTCAAGACCCCTACACTCTGCATCTTCTAACTACACCCCCTCAAGACCCCTATACTCTGCATCTTCTAACTACACCCCCTCAAGACCCCTATGCTCTGCATCTTCTAACTACACCCCCTCAAGACCCCTACGCTCTGCATCTTCTAACTACACCCCATCAAGACCCCTACGCTCTGCATCTTCTAACTACACCCCATCAAGACCCCTACGCTCTGCATCTTCTAACTACACCCCATCAAGACCCCTACGCTCTGCATCTTCTAACTACACACCATCATGACTTCTACGCTCTGCATCTTCTAACTACACCCCATCAAGACCCCTACGCTCTGCATCTTCTAACTACACCCCATCAAGACCCCTCCGCTCTGTATCTTCTGGATACTCCTATCCGAGCTCCTGGAGGGTCATCAAAGTGAACAGGCTATTCTCTGTCCTCGCTACATGATGATGGAACGAACTCCACAGTAAAGACAGCTGAAATCTGCCCAATTTTCTGCCATTGACTAAAAGCACACCTCTTCAAACAATATCTGAAATCAAATATAAATAAATAAAAAAATTAAATAACCTTCTTACTGTCCTTTACTATTATGTACCCTAATACTATGCTACTATTCTTATACTACTACCTATCATGCTAATTATGTCTATACTACTATGCACTCGGAGTGTAACACTCGCTCGTTACTATTTGACGAACAACGCCACTGACCCTTAGCTGCCAGAGTTGTACCCTTCCTGGTGACTAGTTGTACACAATCTGTAAGTCGCTTTGGATAGAAACGTCAGCTAAATGACTAAATGTAAATGGCTACGTTCACACCACAGGCATCTTTCATAACAGTGTGAATGGCACAAATCACATGGAATCTGATCTTTTCAATTCTGATTTGGGCCACTTTCTTTATTTTTGTATCCACTTTTTCTCCTCCTATTTTTCGGTGTTTTTCTCCCATCCCAATTTAGTCGTTATGCCAATTCCCCCCCTCCCCTTCCTGGTCGTTGCGCGCATGTGCCCCCCACTGGTCGGTCTAGGGAGCCCTGAAGTCTATCAGATGCTTCCTCCGATACATAGGAGACTGCCAGCAGCATCTTTTCACCTGACAGCGAGGACTCTCACTGGGGAAGTGTAACGTGTGGGAGGTCACACTACCCTCGCCATCTCCCTCCCTCGCTGTGCAGGCGCCCTGACCAACCTGTAGGAGTCGCTGTTTACAACGACCAGAATACCACCCGCTGACACCGCCAATTGTGTCAGTATGGCGACCGCCCAAACCGGAGGGACCGCTGACAGCCGCTGCGCTACCCGGCCGCCTGATTTGGGCCACTTTCATAATGTATGGTCCTGAATCAGATACAGGTCTGATCTTTGTCACGCGACTTTCATGCTACTTTTACATCACTCTCTAGAATGATTGACATTTGTCACAATGTTTTTGGTTAATTTGTGCACGCGGGTCTGTTCAGGAGTGTGACCGGTTCACACTGGATTCTGATATTGGCCAAATGTCTTTTTAAATGATGTGAACAGCCAAAACAAAAAATATCAGATCTGTGTTGAGCACTAAGGCTTGCAGTGTGAACGTCTAAATAAACGGTTGCATTTATATATCGCTTTTATCCGAGGCGCTTTACAATTTTGTTCCTCACATTTTACCCGTTCACTCACCAATTCACACACCGATGGCGGAGGCAACCGTTTCACCGGGAGCAATTAGGGGATAAGTGTCTTGCTCAAGGACACTTTGACACGCTGCCTGGGAGGAGTGACAGACGATAACTGTGTGAATGACTGTCTGCAAGATTCTAGATTTGAGCTTTACAGCGTCCTTTTATCAGTCAAGAACAATCTCACAGCTCAGATTACCAGACAACAGGGGTGTAAAGTACTTGAGTAATTATACTTTGTTATAATACTTAAGTACTGTTTTTGGGGATTTGTACTTTACTCTAGTATTATTAGGTTTGTATACTTGTACTTTTACTCAATTACATTTCAGAAAAAAAAAAAATACCTTTTACTCCTTACATTTAAAATGCAGACCTACAAAGTACAAATCTCGCAGGTCCAACAATTTTAATTCGTATATTTGTTTCTCTGGCCGGACTAACGTTAATGTTATGAATCCTGCGGCCGCGCTTTATTTAAAAACAGCCAATCAAATCCCCATCAATGGAAAATTAACCCGCCCATATACCCATGCTGATTGGTCCTTGTACAAGACTAGAAAGTGGGGATCTTTGATTAAACACCTGCTATCAGAAGAATAGACTTGAGACGGTAACCATACACTTAAGTATAATTTCTGGGTACTTTCTACACCACTGCCAGACAACAGTAAGGCCCAAGTTTTGTAATAAGACAATGTTTCTTATTTATTCATTGATATTTAAATTATGGTTTATTGAGAAACAGTATTTATTTACAAGAACACTCATGATAAAAAATAAATACATTTGACACCGATATCCATTTATAATGTAATTGACCCATCTCAAAACCCACCCTCATTTCTTGATCCTTGATCACGAGAATGTTTTTATTGAATTTCTAATATTACATGTTAACATTTAGTACAGTACGCTTGACAGACAAGTCCAAATGAAACCAAATAAAGATGAGAACCCCTTCTCCAGACTGCATATCAAACATGTGTTTTTTTTTATTTTTTTAGTTAATCACAAGCCGTTTAAATTAAAAACAAATCACAAAAATACAATCATTACTGTACCAAAAAGACCGCAACCATAAAAACAAAATCCCTGATCAATTTCTCCAGCTAGGAGGTAGAGAGGGGAACCATAACATAAAAGGCAGGGTTTTGTTGGCTAAAATGGCTGTTACCGCTAGTATAAGATTCATAATGGTAACATTAAGTTTTATGCCTTCTTTCTTTTTAAACAATTGCACTTGAGTTGCTATGGTATAAATACACTTGTAGCATACAGTACCTATATGGCATGACATGAGGACATACAGTAGTAGTGCCTCATCTCCACTAGCCAAGGTTTAGCCTTGCTGTGGCCTTGTCTCCACTAGCCAGGGTTTAGCTGTGCTGTGGCCTTGTCTCCACTAGCCAGGGTTTAGCTGTGCTGTGGCCTCGTCTCCACTAGCCAGGGTTTAGCCTTGCTGTGGCCTTGTCTCCACTAGCCAGGGTTTAGCCTTGCTGTGGCCTTGTCTCCACTAGCCAAGGTTTAGCCGTGCTGTGGCCTTGTCTCCACTAGCCAGGGTTTAGCCTTGCTGTGGCCTTGTCTCCACTAGCCAGGGTTTAGCTGTGCTGTGGCCTTGTCTCCACTAGCCAGGGTTTAGCCGTGCTGTGGCCTGTCTGGCGCAAAGTGAGCGTCTCCATTGTATTTTGAATCTGGCTGAGAGACAACCACCTTTCACAACCTGGCCAGGCCTGGTTGTATCATCATGGTTCAGCTTGTGTAGCACAGTTGTTATGAATTTTGAAAGGTTGCCTAGCAACCAGAGTGTTGACAAGAAACGCAAAACCAACCATACCATGCTAGACCATGGCTAGCCCCAGCCAGGCTGAACATAGCTAATGGAGATAAGGCATAAGTGATCTACAAAATACTACTAAAGCGCTATTTACAATCTTGCTTATACAAGTGCAATGCTTAGCATCGCTTATATCCTTCTTTGACCCTAATATAGTACATTAACTTTCTACAAATTTACGTTGCCTCGTAAACCACTGAGAATAGTCGTCACCATCCGACTTGTGTAGTTCAGGTAAACGGAACCATCGCTCTGCTTTAATATTCGTTGTGGAATATTATAAAAAGGCATTCAGCTGGTAACCCGGGCACTCGGATGACAGATATTTCTGCGTCGTACAGCCAGAGACGAGCCTCGTGGCGTGCTGCGTCAATAAACAATCATCCGGCAATTTACCACGCTGAGTCGTAGTAATGGTTTTTTATATTTTCTTTTGGCACATTTACCGTGAGAAAATAGAGCCATCATCTCAAATTACGGTTGTATAAAAATAGTATTTTGCGAGAGTGATGGGAGATCGGATGGAATAGGAGAAAACATCTCGTTGTGACACACAGCCTCCCACACGCTGTTCAAGTCCGAGGTTTAGTTTATCCTGTAGTGGGAGAAGCACACAGTCCCTCCGAAGTTACCAAAGTAAAAGTAGAAATACCCAGATGAAATAGTACTCTGGCAAAAGTAAAAGGCCTGCATTCAAAATTATACTTAACCCTTTAACCGTCAGTAGTGTGGTAGTGAAAGGGTTAAGTATAAGTGGAGCATTTTACTTGTACTTAAAAGGGTGCTGTAGGTGGTATTTTTTTTGTTTGTTAAAATAAAAGCTCTACATCTGATGTAGATTGTCTGGTCAGTAAGATGGGTCTCCCCAGTCCCTCCACTCTGCAGTAAACACAAAATACATTTCCTGGTATCCCGTTCCCACTTTACCCAATCAGGAGAGAGAACTCCACAGTGCAATGGTCTGATAAAAATAAGAAATAAAAAATAGTTTTAACAAGTTGTGTCCTTGAAACAAGTAAATGTATCTACGAGTGCAAGTAAGCAAATCTGACTTGGCAAGATTTCTTGAAGTGAAGTGAAAATATCTAGGGTTGTCTCTCCTGATTGGATAACGTGGGAAGGGATACCAGAAAATGTATTTTGTGTTTACTGCAGAGTGGAGACTGGGAGACCCAGGTTACTGACAAGACACTATATATCAGTGATGACTGTCAGAATGTAGAGCTATTTATCATAAATACCACTTAAAGCATCTTTAAGTATCAAAAGTAGTGCTTGGGAGCGTTCAGTCCTGGAACCATTGACCTTTAAAGGTTGTGTTAATGTGGTCCAGTTATGCTGCTCTGATTAAAGGTCATCGCTGCTGGCGGGACAAAACCTCATAACTCCATTTTTAATATATATATTTTTTTATATAAATCAACTCCGTAGATCATCCTCCATATGTGTGTGTGGGTTTTACAAAGTTTAAACAATGGGAAAGCATTAAACCGATCATCTGTCTAAACCTCCTAACTCGATTCGCCCCCAAATCTGTGTTCGTTTTTTTCATCTGCTGAAAAGTTGGGTTTTTGGAGTTATGAGGTTTTGTCCCGCCAGCAGCGTCATGTTAAAGTGGTATGTGGTGGTCCAGTTATACTGCTCCCATTATGCCCTCTTGAAGTTGGCAGACTTCACATTTCTTCAAAGTAACTGATGGGTTCAGATGAATGTATAAAAAAAAAAGTACATTATTTCCTTTGAAATGTAGTAGAGTAAAGGTAAGTTCTCTCGAATTAAAATACTCAAAGTAAAGTACCACAAGATTGTGTACAACAGTACTTGAGTAAAACTACTTTGTTACTTTACACCACTGCCATTCTCATCTGTGAACGTCAAGTCGACTTTTTATGAACCCAGTGAAGCGAGTGTGACCCTTTCAAATTTGACATGCCTCTTTACATGATAATGGCTATTCAATCTGGGCCTGGAAAACGCATTGTGGCGCTTATGCTTTGGAGTGAAAAGGATCATACAGTATATATATATATATAAAGTATCTTAGAATAGCCGTGCTGATTTGAGACCCTTTTACCTAGTGAACTTCTACGGTCATGTGACCTGACTACTGACGCCAGATCAGCAGTCCTACTCTTACAATCGTTATGCCTACAGGCAGAGGTGTCGATGGTTCTTCTGCAATCCAGGACGCTGAGGACGGGCAGAGGCGAGAGTGGTTCTCCTGCGATCCGGGACGGGCAGAGGCGAGAGTGGTTCTCCTGCGATCTGGGACGGGCAGAGGCGAGAGTGGTTCTCCTGCGATCTGGGACGGGCAGAGATGAGAGTGGTTCTCCTGCGATCCGGGACGGGCAGAGGCGAGAGTGGTTCTCCTGCGGTCCAGGACATGGTCTGGGTAACCCACCGGTCAAAGGTCACCACAGGTTCCGACGAGGAGCAGGGCGCCTGTTCAGGAACAATCGTAACGACAAGACCAACGTTAATCACTTTCTCTGGTCGTCCTGTGGGAGAGAGCCGTCGTCGTCGGGGGACCGCGGGATCCCAGGTCATTGAAAAGGTTAGGGGTCAGTTTCAGCCGCTCGAGAAGCTTTATAAAGAGGGAGTCGCATCAAAGACTTTTTTTTTTTTTTCAAATGCTGTGGGAGACGGACAGCCCTCGACTAGAGGTCACAGGCGGGACAGCCGTCAACCAAGCGCCCGTCACGGGCAGGGTGGGTGGAGTACGATCAGACTTCAATTGCATTGCAGAAAGAAAAAAAACAACACATGAATGGATGCAGAGTAGTAGACCCCTCGTTCTTCTACACACACACACGTTTCAAAATACCCAAATAGGCCCTTTCTGTAATGTCGCTCGACTCAAGTATGTATACACACACACACGACACGATACACCGGTATTGGAGAGGTGCTGACCAGGAGGATAACAGCAGCGTGAAAAGGAGGGCAGGCGTATCCACGATGGGATAATACCGTAATTCCTCTAATAGTAACCGGTATTCAATTAAAAACCGGGTCTCTATTAATGACCGGGTGCGCTGTTGAGCTAAGCAATTATAAGCCGGCCTCCTAATACAAGCCAGGTATATTTTGTTATTGTTGTTATATGCTGGCCTGGCTGTGCAGTAAATACCATATGGTGTTAATGTTTACCAAGAGAGTAAGCCTACCTCAGAATTGTATAAAACTAAGTTATTATTATTATACCAGTATTGTGATTGCACTATTTTTTGACCACCTGTAATTGCACCGTTTACTATTTCATACAGTACTTGGTTTCAATAAATGAACCCAGTACATTTTACTGGGTTCAAACTGACACAAAATGTTGATTTATTCATTATGATGTTTGAAAATTAGAAATATAGGCCTCTCTCTCTTATACATGCCTCCTCCTAATACAAGCCTGGTATCCGCTACAGTTGAAACAAATACAAGCCGGGGGTTACTATTAGAGGAATTACGGTAATTAGATTACCCAGGAGTCATTTTGCATCGTGGCGACGACCCTCTGCTTTCTCACCAGCACCTACATAAAGCCACCGGAGCAGTGTCATGTGACCTCTCCTACCTGTGTGCTATAGGAGGAGCAGTGTCATGTGACCTCTCCTACCTGTGTGCTATAGGAGGAGCAGTGTCATGTGACCTCCTACCTGTGTGCTATAGGAGGAGCAGTGTCATGTGACCTCTCCTACCTGTGTGCTATAGGAGGAGCAGTGTCATGTGACCTCCTACCTGTGTGCTATAGGAGGAGCAGTGTCATGTGACCTCTCCTACCTGTGTGCTATAGGAGGAGCAGTGTCATGTGACCTCTCCTACCTGTGTGCTATAGGAGGAGCAGTGCCGTGTGACCTCTCCTACCTGTGTGCTATAGGAGCAGTGTCATGTGACCTCCTACCTGTGTGCTATAGGAGCAGTGTCATGTGACCTCTCCTACCTGTGTGCTATAGGAGCAGTGTCATGTGACCTCCTACCTGTGTGCTATAGGAGGAGCAGTGTCATGTGACCTCTCCTACCTGTGTGCTATAGGAGGAGCAGTGCCGTGTGACCTCCTACCTGTGTGCTATAGGAGGAGCAGTGTCATGTGACCTCTCCTACCTGTGTGCTATAGGAGGAGCAGTGTCATGTACTGTATGTACGGTATTTGGCGTTTTCTCTGAAAGCGCCTCGTGTTCACTGAAAACGCACGGAGGGGTAAAGAATGGAGAGACGGCTCTTTCAGTCAATTACGCCCCCCGTAATAACTCTATCTCTGCAGCAATAGCAGCCGGCTGGCAGCGTTGCCATGGGAACATATTCAGCCTGTGGTCAGCGGCTATCTCTACAGGAGAGCTGAGCTGAGATGGGTAGGAGAGAGAGAGAGAGAGGACGAGGACGAGCGGTAAAAGCAGGACTGGGCAATATGAAATAAATACATATATCTTTTTTATATATCTGCTTGGGTATGGAAAATCGCATGTAAAACAAATCAAAGTGGACGGTTATATCATATTGGAATACGGGACACTAATTGAACGCTGCTAGACGTGGCTGTTTTCGGGTGGAAAACATTACCATGCGGTCAAAGATGATAACCATCCATTTTGATAATTAACAAAAAAAAAAAACTAATTTTCAACAGACATCCTCAAATATTTCAGTATTAAAGTTTTGGTGATAAGTCTCGACTTTAAATCATTTACTAAATTGTGTAAAAAGTTTAATAAAAAAAATCCACCATCACACTGATGAGCCGATAGTATTAATATATTGCCCAGCCCCTAAAGGGGGGTAGTCCAGATTTTTGGACATTACGTTGTATGAAATACTTGCCAGTAGTGTAATTGAAGCAAAGCCATTAGCTTAAGAGTACAGTCCTGTGGTCAGAGTCCACACCTCAGCATGCAGGCAAAGCCGGTTCCCCCAAAACAAAACCACCTCCAGCGCTTTGAATCAGCCGACAGGCCGTGTTACCCGTGAAATGGGGACCATGGTTGTGTTAGAAGCAGGGAACCCTCTTACCTGCAGGTTATCCACCTGTAGTGTGATAGTGAAAGGGTTAAGACCTTTTTAATACCACTTAAGAGCTAAATGTAATAATACCAATTTACAACCATACTAGCAAAAAAAAAACACACACACACAGTAACACTGAACTGGCATGGTATGTGTGTAGAGTAATTTAAATTCGTATGTGATCCATACAAGCTCTCGCCAGACGCACCAAGCTCACGGTAGCCCAAATCAAACAATGACTTGAATTAAAAAAAACATTTCATATATTTAATAGTATTTCATCTACCACCAGCTGGGGCTGGCTGCCCCCCCCCCCGGCCCTTTTAAATACATTTTAAGGTCTTAAATTGATCTGAATGTGATACTTTTTAAGGATTTTGAATACCTAGCAGACACCCTGTAATAGCTTTGCATCCACTACACCACTGGCAAGTATTTCATACAACTTTAACGTCCAAAAACCACCCCTGATCTATCCCTTTAAGTAAAGGCTACATCTACGGAGAGAGGAGGGAGGGAGGGAGGGAGGAGGGAGAGAGGAGGGAAGGAGGGAGGGAGGGAGGGAGGAGGGAGAGAGGAGGGGGGGGAGAGAGGAGGGAGGGAGTAGAGAGGAAGAACACAGGACTCGAAAGAAACACCAACCACCAGAGACGATCCCTTTATTAAACACATCCTCTTTATTATCAACTCTCCTTCTCAAACCACTTCACGTTTGTTTACTCAAATCCAATAATTGCTACAGAGGCACTTGACAAGGATTTGCAAAACAAAAAGGAAAAAAGAGGGGATGTAATGCAGGTTGGGATTCCCACCCCATTCACCACATCCAGGGAGAGGGGGGGGGGGGGGGGGCAGGGGTAAGGGCAGGAAGGCAGAGAGAGACTCACCATAGCCTAAACTGGGCATCAACAGTGTAGGCTGTGAGTGTGGGTGGGGGGGGGGGGGGGGGGGAGGCCAGAGTGACAGATGAGGAGGAGGAGGGAGTTTCTTTCGACACAACGGCGGCCAATCGAAACGTAGGGTGATTACATCACAGGACACGACTTCTCCCGAGGTGATTTTTCCCCCCCCCCGAGAGAGATCGTCTGTTAAAAGATGTATCTGGGAGATCTTATCTTATCTTCTGAGAATTGAACCATTCCCTCCTCTGGCACTGTCACCGTAGCCAGATCTGATGTGAAATGCGAGGGGGGGGGGAGAGAGGGGGGAGAGGGAGGGGGGCACATTCCTGTTTGGAGAGGCTGTAGTGTAGTGTCACTGGACCCGGGTTTGACACACAGTCAGCGGCACTGAGCGCAGAGCGCCTCTCCAGACAGGATGTGCTTTCATATCAACAACACCACAGAAGAAGAAGAGCTCCGCCACCCTGTTCGCCACCGTTACCGGTACTCATCTAATCAAAGAAAGAAAAAAAAAACATCAAAGTAGTCCATGATTAAACCATTCGCCCTCCAGGCCCCGCCTCCCCCCTCCCCTCCCCCCCCCAAAGTTCGAGGAAGAAAGGGGAAAAAAATAAATCAATATAGATAAAATACCCTCACAGAGCAATCAAAAGATATTCATAATGAGCAAACAATCACAGCTGTGGGGTCAACACGGTTTACCCTCCCCATTATGCATATGGTTTAGATAGTGGAATACCCTGAAATACGGCCCCCGAAGAAACCCTGTCTCCTGTTCCGGAGTGGGGGGGGGGGGGTGGGGGGGGTGACACAATTGCAATCAAAACAAGTAATGACAAAATGCCCAGGTTATAAATAAAAAGATGACCGAGATCTCTCCCCTACATCCCAGGCTATACTCCGTATGACATCTTTGTTAGTGTTTCCATTAGTACGATGAGAACGTTTACATTTAAAATGTTTGGCTTTTGATTATTATCAATAGCATCTTTTTTTCTTTCTTTTCTTTTTCTCTCTTTTCTTTTTTTTTTCAAACCATTGGCCGTGGGGCTGAAATGAGACAAAACGACGTGTTCTCCCCCCATAGACACGAGCTAATAATAGGATATATATACAGTGATTTTCCTATAGATGGCAGCAGAATTCATAGCGACCACACGAGAAGTATCCCCGATCGACGAGTCAGAGGAAGGAGTGAGCCGGTTCCGTCTGTCTGTCTGTCTGACGCCTACCGCCCGTCGCCTGGGAAACCACCCTGGATATCAGCAAAACCAGAGCGGAAATGTCGGCTCTTCCTGGTCCAGTAGCCTCTAACATCGCTACGCGCCAAAAACCTAAAGGCTTTAGCTAAAAGTTTTTGCTTTTAAACCGATCAACTTTAGCCGCCTGTTTTTGGCTCCAAAAGGTTTCAGCTTCCAAACAGAATCGTTTTCTTTCTTTTTCTTTTTTAGGAACATGGACCCGACGATTTCCTCGTCAACGGACACCAGACACCAGACGGAAGAGCCCCGGTAAATACAGAGGTCAACCTCCTCGTCCTCGTTTTTCCAACCCACCGACCCACGATTGGCTCTCGGAGAGGAAACCGTACGACCCGCTCCTTCCCCCGTAGAGAAGAACCCCCGAAAGCGCGCGTGGAGAGAAAAGGTCCGCCGGACGGCTTAAAGGCGTCGCCGTGGAGCTGAACCGGAACTGAAAAAGGGCTTCACGGTCTCCTACGAGGAGAATTAGTGCAGAGAAAGTGCTTTCTCTCTCTCTCTCTCTCTCTCTCTCCCTCCCTCTGGGTTTAATGTGCATAGTCTTGTAGTAATGTAGTCGTACCTCGACGCAGCGAGGGGCTCTCGCTATAAGGCTCGACGGTTAGAAGTGCTTAGATAAAAGGTGGTCAATCTGAACTGACATCTTCTCGACGTGGCAGGATATTCTCTCTCTCTCTCTCTCTCTCAGCCTGCAGCTTTCTTGTCTCTATTTCGCTGTGATTAGAAATTCATTTTCTTTTCTCTCTTTTTTTTTTTCATGGTTTTTTTTAAAGCTACATTTGTCAATAAAAGGGTCAGAGTCACTCAAATAAAATAACACGAGGGGGGGGGGGGGGGGGGCGATCAACAACACCACCGACAACAATAACCTATTGTTCCTTTTTTCAGTATGAAATCAGTTAGAAAACAGAAAACCAATAAAACATCAACAATAGGATGAGCCCATATATTACACAGAGGTCAAGGGTCGGGCTTCAAGGGGGTGGAGGGAGGGAGGGAGGGACGAGGAAAGCCACCCTTCGACGGTTTATAGGCATTTTTACTTTTTTTTTTTTTTTTTTTATAAGCTGCTGCTGGGCACCTTGTGACAAAGCGGGAAAATAAACAATAATTCAGTGATTACAATAAAAATAAGGTATTTTGCTGAATACATGATGAGTGAGCCGTGTGACGCAGCCCCGACTGACGCGGAGACGCCTCGCACGCCCTGACGCCTCGCACGCCGTCGCCGCCGCCGCCGTGAGAGAGAGGATCCCTCAGAACCAGCTGGATCTCTCATCTTACAATGTCCAATCTGTCCGTGTTTTTCAGAATCTTCAAGTGGTTAAAGGTGTCTTTGCCGTTTGGCGCCGTGTGGCCGTGAGAAAACCACAGCCGGGGGCGGGAGACTAGAGAGGGCGTTAGCAGCTTATTAACCCTTTCACCACCACTACCAAAGGGTTAACCCTTTCACTGCGACAATACAGAAGGTTAACCCTTTCACTGCCACACACACACGACAAAGGGTTACGCCCTTTCACTACCACACTGCAGACGGTTAACCCTTTACCATCACCCTACAGACGGTTAACCGTCTGTAGTGGGATAGTAAAGGGTTAACCTTCTGTAGTGTGGTAGTGAAAAGGGTTAACGTCGGTTGAGTCGACTATATATGGTTGGTAGTAAAAGGCTGGATAATGCATATCATTATGCACAGCACAGATATCAGTCAGCCCCTCCCCTCTGGCCCCCCCTCCTGGCCCTTAGCGTGCATGCGCGTACGCACACACATGCACACACACACACACACACGAGCACACACACACACACACCCCCAGAGGTGGGGCTGGCCAGGGGGGTCTAGTCTAGCAGGGAAGGCTCGGCAGGGCGGATAATGGTGGGCCGGTGGGGAGGAGCACCGGGAGGTCTTCGGCTGCAAAGAGGAGAAGAAACAAGGAGCAAGGAGTGAGACGGAGAGAGAGAGGAGGAGGAGAAGCATATCAACCCAGGAGAGACCACAGACTGGAGGGGGGAGGGGGGGGGGAGAGAGGGAGAGGAGGTGAAACATATCAACCCAAGAGAGACCACAGACTGGAGGGGGGAGGGGGAGAGAGAGAGAGAGAGAGGAGGAGAAGCATATCAACCCAGGAGAGACCACAGACTGGAGGGGGGAGGGGGAGAGAGAGAGAGGAGGTGAAACATATCAACCCAAGAGAGACCACAGACTGGAGGGGGGAGGGGGGAGGGGGAGAGAGAGAGAGAGAGAGAGAGGAGGTGAAACATATCAACCCAAGAGAGACCACAGACTGGAGGGGGGGGGAGAGAGAGAGAGAGAGAGGAGGAGAAACATATCAACCCAGGAGAGACCACAGACTGGAGGGGGGAGGGGGGAGGGGAGAGAGAGAGAGAGAGAGGAGGTGAAACATATCAACCCAAGAGAGACCACAGACTGGAGGGGGGAGGGGGGGAGGGGGAGAGAGGGAGAGAGAGAGAGGAGGTGAAACATATCAACCCAAGAGAGACCACAGACTGGAGGGGGGAGGGGGAGAGAGGGAGAGAGAGAGAGGGAGAGAGAGGAGGTGAAACATATCAACCCAAGAGAGACCACAGACTGGAGGGGGGAGGGGGGGAGGGGGAGAGAGGGAGAGAGAGAGAGGAGGTGAAACATATCAACCCAAGAG
The DNA here is from genome assembly GCF_963971535.1 of Notolepis coatsorum. NCBI lineage: Eukaryota > Metazoa > Chordata > Actinopteri > Aulopiformes > Paralepididae > Notolepis > Notolepis coatsorum. Next base: position 15,057,737 of record NC_140178.1, read on the forward strand.
AGACCACAGACTGGAGGGGGGAGGGGGAGAGAGGGAGAGAGAGAGAGGGAGAGAGAGGAGGTGAAACATATCAACCCAAGAGAGACCACAGACTGGAGGGGGGGGGGGAGAGAGAGAGAGAGGGAGAAAGAGACAGGGGGAGAGAGACAGAGAGGGAGAAAGACAGGGGGGGGGAGAGAGAGAGAGAGAGAGAGAGAGAGAGAGAGAGAGAGAGAGAGAGAGAGAGAGAGAGAGAGAGAGAGAGAGAGAGAGAGAGAGAGAGGTGAAACATATCAACCCAAGAGAGACCACAGACTGGAGGGGGGGGAGAGAGAGAGAGAGAGACAGAGAGAGAGAAAGAGACAGGGGGAGAAAGAGAGACAGAGAGGGATAGAGAGAGACAGACAGACAAAGAGAGAAAGAGAGGGAGGGAGATACACAGAGAGAGGGAGAGAGAAAGAGAGACAGGGAGAGAGAGATACAGAGAGAGACAGAGAGCAATAAAGAGACAGAGGGAGAGAGACAGACAGGGAGAGAAAGAGAGGGAGGGATCGATTTTTTATTGATAGAAGTGTCATTCCCGTTTGAAACCAACGCTCTCGAATGGATTTCCAGCGGGTACACCTGAAAATAGATGCCATAGAATTTGCTTGACCGTTGATTTGTCGTGGAAAGCTGTGAGGGCTTGGTGCCCGAGACTCGAGGTCGGGCTGTTCTCGCTCCACGACAGTGGAACCAACTCCTCACCATAGTCAGGACGACTACTATGCTACTATACTTACACTACTACCTATCATGCTATGTCTATATATATATATATATATATATATATATATATATATATATATATATATATATATATATATATATATATATATATATATATATATATATATATGTATATATATTCTATAATCATATTTCAAATTGCATGTGTCCGGATGGCAGAATTCAGTACTGTATCTACAAAACCTTCTGTTTAATCATCTTCCCTTTATTCATTTGCTTAGATTTTTCAGGTCTGGTCAATGTTAGCATGGTGTTATTCAGTCAAAAAAAATTATAAAAAATTGAATTGCTATTCTCATTTGGTTCATTACAATTTACTCAAGCCTAGTAACAGACACAGTATTTCTGACACTGAGAATACATTCCCTGAGATCCATAGATGTCCCTAGAATCAGATACCAAGAACATGCAAATGGGCCATATAAAAAAAAAGTCTGTAAATGTTTATTCTACGTTCTTATGGAATGAATGATTACAAAAAATTAAAATAAAAAAACTTTTGTTAATTTTCATAACGCGATCATTTGCTGTGTAATTAATTTATCTAATTAACGCGATAAACTGACAGCCCTAGTCTATACTACTATGCACTCAGCCTGTAACACTAAAATTCAACATTTGACCAACAACGCCACTGACCCTTAGCTGTCAGAGTTGCACCCCTCCTGCTGACTTTTTGTTCACAATTTGTAAGTCGCTTTGGATATAAGCGTCAGCTGAATGACTAAATGTAATTGGTCAACAGCGTGGCAAAAAGAAGGCATCGCTTGGCTGTAGATTCCAGTCGTTATGTCAAACATGCTAACATCCAGACATAACTACATTAATTTCCGTGATCATCATCAAAGCTCTATAGAAGCCGTTAAGAGGTGTACCTGGAGGAAGTGACCACGAGAACAACAAACCCCTTTATATCCACTTCGCGGGAGAAACAAAACGACCCCAGAAGAGATGAGAGGAGGGAAGGAGGGGAGGGTGCAAGGAAACTATAAAAGAAGGAAGGGTCATCGCGTCACCGTGTGTGTGGCGCAGTGACGTGTGGAAACGTTCAGTTGGGCCGGCGTGATGAGAGTTGAATGGGCTCAGCCGTCTGTCTCCTCGCTCACGACCCGTCATTTAAAACAGGTTGTTACCTCGAGGTGTCAGAATCATCACGTGTGTTGCCTTGTTAACTAGCTTGAACGTTTGATATACTGGGTGATGTACATTTCCTCAGATAGCTGGTATATTTTTCAGCTTCTCTGTGCATCTCCCATAGACGGTAGAAGTGACACCACCACCGTCTGGCACCGAGCAGAGCGTAGAACGCTGGTGTTCTGACGCGTGATGATGACCCTTCCTTCTTTTACAGTTTCCTTGGGAGGGTGGAGGAGGAGGAGAAGAGAGGAGAGACCTTCCTTCTTTTATAGTTTCCTTGGGAGGGTGGAGGAGGAGGAGGAGAGGAGAGAGAGAGAGAGAGAGAGAGAGAGAGAGAGAGAGAGAGAGAGAGAGAAGGGAGGAACATTCTGATATGAAACAGTGAGGGACTTGGTGAAAATGACAACCGATGGCATGCCGGTGACAAGAGAGAGATGGAATGTTGCCGATGGTTCGGTGGAGATACAGTACATCAATAAAACCTGGAATTATAGAATACACACACATCCGTTATTATTTTACTTTATGACAGGCTCTGTTCTCCTGGGAGGGGGGGGGGGGTGAGGGGGGAGGGAAGGATCTCACCTTGGTACGCCAGGCGGGATGCGCGCTGGCCGGTTGGGGATCATCGGGGGGGCGCTGAAGGGATCCTGGCTGTTGTTGTTGAAGGCGTTCATGGGCGCACTGCCGCCCGGACGAGAGGGGATGGGGGGCGCCCCGAAAGCCGGGGAGGGGTTGAGGGGCACCCCCCCGAACGCCGGGGTGGGGTTGTTGACGGGTGGTCCCGGCGTGGGACCGCGCACCGCAGGCGGACGGCTGGGGGCAGGCGTGGTCGCAGCCTGCCTGTGCTGAGGGGTGGGGCTGCGGGGGGGGGAGGAGCAACATCAACCGTGTGCTTTATACAGGTGACATCATAATTACATTACATTCAAATGTGTTGTCATCATACACAGCACAAGTACAGTACAACGAAAAGAAGCTTGGCGTCCAACCAGAGTGCAAATGTAGCAGTAAAGTGCGATAGTAATAATACAATGTACAGGTGATTAAACTGGATATCAAATATATAAATGAGTACTACTGAGTAATAGTGCTAATCAGATGTATGTACAGATATATAACATAATACAGACATATTATTATATATATAGTATAATAAAATACATGGTTTTAAGAAAAAATATTACTTAAAAATAAATGTTGGTAATTGCATATCATCTGCATATAATTATTTTTACATATCCGCTAGATACTAAATCTATATCTGTACATATCCCTTACCTAATACCTACTCTTACTAGTTATGCTGCTGGCCAGTATGACTTACTACCCTAGTGTCTGTATCATATACCTGTATCACTGTACATATTAACACTACAACTCTGTACATACATCTGATTAGCACTATTACTCAGTAGTACACTACTGATTTATATATTTTATACCCAGTTTAAATCACCTGTACATTGTATATTACTATTGCAGTCTACTGTTACATTTGCACTCTGGTTGGATGCCAAACCTATTTTCCTTGTACTGTACCTGTGCTGTATGAATTGATGACAATACATATATATATATATATATTTTTATTCTCATTTATTTTTGGGCTTTCTGTTAATGCCAATTCCCTTCCTGGTCGATGTGCGCATTGCCCCACTGTCGGCCTGGGGAGGGTGTAGAACTACCACATGCCTCCTCCGATACATGTGGAGTCGCCAGCCGCTTCTTTTCACCCGACAGAGAGGAGTTTCACTGGGGGAACGTAACGCGTGCGGAGGTTCACGCTATTTCCTCCAAATCCCCTCCCTGCTGAACAGGTGCCCCGACCGACATACCCCACCGGCTTCCCACCCGCTGACACTGCCAATTGTGTTAGTAGGGACGGCTGACCAAGCCGGAGGCACCGCTGACAGCTGGATACGATCCCAGAGTCTCTGCGGTGGTAGTAGGCGAGTGCTTAGTCCACTGCGCTGCCCAGCCGCCTCAATGACGACACATTTGAATCTGGTAATCGAATTATTCATAGCTCATAGCCCCCCGGGCCTGAATACACATGTTCCCCCCCCCCCCCCTCTCTTCTCACCTGGCCTCCTGGAGCCAGGCGCCGTTGACGGGCGGGGGCACGGGGGTGGAGATGGTGGTGGTGCTGATGTCTCCGATGATGTGCAGCGCCTCCTTGAGGGCGTGGTACATGCGCAGCATCTCGTCGCGGCGCTGCGCCTGGTCGGCCGACTCCTCCATCAGGCTGTTCTGGTCCCCCGAGGAGTAGAGGAAGGCCAGCAGCTCCGAGTGGATGAAGTCCTTCGCCTGGTGGTGGTGGGAGACAGGGATCCAAGGGGTCAGGGGTCAAACCTTGATCACTGTTGTTCATACTTTTGGGCACATTACCGCTCAATTGCACAGCCCTGCTAAATATCCCATCTCACTTTAGTGTTACTTTTATTCTAATTACCGTACTTTTCGCACTATAAGCCGCACCTGACTATAAGCCGCAGCAGCTAAATTGAATGATGTGTACATATATAAGCCGCACTGGACTGTAAGCCGCAGGTGTTTTAATGTTTAATTACCATATGTAAGTAGCATTGGGACACAATACTGTCGGACAAATAACAAGCATTAACTCATTTACAAGTTGTATTAAGTTTAGCAAATAAGGGAACAGATAAATAACATTTCAATGCAGTCAAAAAAGCAATATTTAGATGTTTACACTTTCGAGTTTGGTCACGTCGAGTCACATATAAGCCGCACCGTTATATAAGCCGCAGGGTCGAAAAATGGGGGAAAAGCCGCGGCTTATAGTCCGAAAAGTACGGTAGTGTATAATATACTTGACCACATCATGCACAAGTGTACACAGCCCTGGCCCATTTTCTTTTATAATTCTATTCTATTGTGCTCCTATTTTAATTTAATTTATATTCCATTTTATTTTATTCCAGAATAATTGTCTGTCCATTAATGTCGCACCAAAAACTACCCAAATCAAATTCCTTGCATGTCTCTAAGGCCATGTCCAGACGAAACCCATTTCAGTCGTATCAGTCAAAGTATTTGATCGTATGCACCTTTCATCCACACGGAACTGCGTTCTGGGAGCCTGAAACCGGGTCCACAACCCACAGCCTGCCTCTAGACCACAGCCTGCCTCTAGACCACAGCCTGCCTCTAGGCCACAGCCTGCCTCTAGACCACAGCCTGCCTCTAGGCCACAGCCTGCCTCTAGACCACAGCCTGCCTCTAGACCACAGCCAGCCTCTAGACCACAGCCAGCCTCTAGGCCACAGCCTGCCTCTAGGTCACAGCCTGCCTCTAGGTCACAGCCTGCCTCTAGACCACAGCCAGCCTCTAGACCACAGCCTGCCTCTAGACCACAGCCTGCCTCTAGACCACAGCCTGCCTCTAGACCACAGCCTGCCTCTAGGTCACAGCCTGCCTCTAGACCACAGCCTGCCTCTAGGTCACAGCCTGCCTCTAGACCACAGCCTGCCTCTAGGTCACAGCCTGCCTCTAGGTCACAGCCTGCCTCTAGACCACAGCCTGCCTCTAGGTCACAGCCTGCCTCTAGACCACAGCCTGCCTCTAGGCCACAGCCTGCCTCTAGACCACAGCCTGCCTCTAGACCACAGCCTGCCTCTAGGTCACAGCCTGCCTCTAGACCACAGCCTGCCTCTAGGCCACAGCCTGCCTCTAGACCACAGCCTGCCTCTAGACCACAGCCTGCCTCTAGGCCACAGCCTGCCTCTAGACCACAGCCTGCCTCTAGACCACAGCCTGCCTCTAGGCCACAGCCTGCCTCTAGACCACAGCCTGCCTCTAGGCCACAGCCTGCCTCTAGACCACAGCCTGCCTCTAGGCCACAGCCTGCCTCTAGGCCACAGCCTGCTAAACACTTTGGACCAAATCGGGACCAAATGATTTGTGAGAAATACGGCTATAATGTTGAATTGGGTTGGGTGTATACAGAATTCCACTAATAACAGAGAATTGAGCACATTTATGAGTTATCAGGGTATTTGCTGGTTTCAACAAGTCACATTTAAGACCACTTAGAGCTAAATTTAATACCAATTTCACGACCATACTGGCAAACGAAAAGAAAAAAACACACAGCGGCACTGAACTGGCGGCTGCACTTGAGCAGCAATTAAAATTCTCATGCCTTCCACAGAAGCTCTCGCCAGCCGCACCGAGCTCCCAGCAGCCCCAGTAACGATGAATTATGAATTCAATACCGTTTAGTTCCCCCACAGAAGGCTGCCGAGGCGTGTGTTTGTTTTATATTGAGCCGTACTGTATTGTACCCATTCTGCAATCGGTTAATAAAGTTTTCAATCAATCAATCCATCTGTCACAGAGTTAGTGAGCGGCCGACATGAACTCTGTTAACTGGCAGCGAGCTGCTGTAGAAAGACTGTTCAAGAGACCTGCTGTAGAGACTGTTCTAGAGACCTGCTGTAGAGACTGTTCTAGAGACCTGCTGTAGAGACTGTTCTAGAGACCTGCTGTAGAGACTGTTCTAGAGACCTGCTGTAGAGACTGTTCTAGAGACCTGCTGTAGAGACTGTTCTAGAGACCTGCTGTAGAGACTGTTCTAGAGACCTGCTGTAGAGACTGTTCTAGAGACCTGCTGTAGAGACTGTTCTAGAGACCTGCTGTAGAGACTGTTCTAGAGACCTGCTGTAGAGACCTGCTGTAGAGACTGTTCAAGAGACCTGCTGTAGAGACTGTTCAAGAGACCTGCTGTAGAGACTGTTCTAGAGACCTGCTGTAGAGACTGTTCTAGAGACCTGCTGTAGAGACTGTTCTAGAGACCTGCTGTAGAGACCTGCTGTAGAGACCTGCTGTAGAGACTGTTCAAGAGACCTGCTGTAGAGACTGTTCAAGATACCTTCTGTAGAGACTGTTCTAGAGACCTGCTGTAGAGACCTGCACTGTAGAGACCGTCAGGAGACCTACTGTGGTCGATAAAACTCCCTTCCCCCACCTCTCTTTGATCTCCCTCACCCATCTTCCCTTCCTACCCTCATCCCTCATTCTTAACCCCAACAAACCTCCCCCACCTTTCCCCAAAATGCCATGACACCCTTATACACATGGCCGCCAGCCCTCTCAGTTTTGATGTTCCTCATTCAGTGGGGGGGGGGGGGGGGGGGGTTCTCTCATTCCGGGTTTCGTAGCTAGTCACCAGTAGTGCGAGTCATCCAGCCATTCTCTGACTATTTTTGTATTGATACTTTGACCGAGTTAATACATTTTATTAACCGGATCTCTACCGACTGAGTGAGTTGTTCAGCTTCGGCTACATTCCACCGCGCTGCGCTGCAGAGACCGGCAGGAGACCTACGCTGTTGATCATGAGGTGCATGATGGTCTTGGGCATGAGGAGACCTACGCTGTTGATCATGAGGTGCATGATGGTCTTGGGCATGAGGAGACCTACGCTGTTGATCATGAGGTGCATGATGGTCTTGGGCATGAGGAGACCTACGCTGTTGATCATGAGGTGCATGATGGTCTTGGGCATGAGGTCCCTGATGGACTTGTTGATGATGCCGATGTAGGAGTCCACCAGGTTACGGATGGTCTCCACCTGCCGCTCCAGCTGGGGGTCCATGGAGAAGGTGTCTGCTGGGGCCGCCTCGTCAGTGTCCACCTGGGGAGGGGGGGGGGGGGGGGGGGGGAGAGAGAGAGAGAGAGAGACACACAGAGAGAGAGAGACACACAGAGAGAGAGAGACGGACACACACACAGAGAGAAAGACACAGAGAGAAAGACACACAGAGAGAGACACACACAGAGACAGACAGACACACACACACACAAAGACAGAGACAAAGACAGACACACACAGAGACAGACGGACAGACAGACAGACAGACACACACAGAGACACAAAGAGACACACACACACACAAAGACAGAGACAGACACACACAGAGACAGACAGACAGACAGACACACACACGGAGACACACACTTTAGAATCGAATGAATAATGTTCAAATATTCCAGAGGGTCCAACATGGTTTAAGTGCCTGCCGTGTTCAATATTGCAAAAGAAATCCTAGATATTATTAAACTATTCAGTCATCACAAATGAGTGTTTCTGCAGACACCCAGACAGACGGAGATACGGGCACAGATATTAAACCAGTCAGCCGCCGCTAATGACTGTTTCGGCACAGGGGCCGGGTTTCACCGGGTGGCTGGGAAATCATTCCCCTCGAGGTACAAACAGATCGCTGCCTTACAATGATTAGAATGAGGACCAGACTTGAACTATGCCGGCGCTGGTCAGTACTGCGCGGTGATTGATTGAATGAAAATTGTATTAACAGATTGCAGAATGGGTACAATACAGTACGGCTCAATACACACAATTGTTAAGGGGATGTAGACCAGAGAAAGACGTTTGTCTTGTTTACATCAGGGTCCCCCATTTTCAATTCATAATGAATTGTAAGTAAGGGTGCAATTAGCACCGTGCAATCCATTGTTTGTGGATCTAGCCCCGAGTGTGTTATCAAG